>NW_014562571.1:879-1196 GCF_001313825.1 Dinoponera quadriceps | reverse complement strand
GGCATACGTTTGTGCCTGTTAGCGCGTTGAGTGGAAAATGTCACCAAAGAATGACGCAGAAAAATAAGCAAATGGAAGAAAAAAGAGGATTTACATATAAAACCGTAAACAAACCGTGCGGATCTGTGCCGACTACGGTCTATCGGGGAGAATTTTGCACACAAACCTCTTGGCTTCTGATAAGTCCCGCGGAAGTAATTATCACAGAGTACAAGAGAAAGGGAAAGAGAGATCCCGAACTGTGCCAATGCGATTGCCTCTCGGTTTGATAACAGTATTATCAACAAATACGAGGTCTGGCTATTAAGTAACGAAAC
>NW_014562571.1:0-806 GCF_001313825.1 Dinoponera quadriceps | reverse complement strand
GGGGGAAACAAATGCAGCGTTGGATAGGTGGAATTGTACTACTATTCTAGTACGAAAACTTGTTTTTGAAGCTGTAGTAATATTTTTTCTATAGAGGTTAGAAACGTATCTGTTTTTTTCTTGTGCCGATAACAATGAGTGACGAAAAACACGAACAACGGATGAATGTGAAACTTCTCGATAAATTAAAAAAAAACTCCGACTATGTGCTACAACTTGTTGAAAGAAGCCTATGGTGAGAATTTTCTATCTCGTGCGCGTGTTTTCAAATGGTATAAATGGTTTTCTAAAGGCCGAGAGGGCACCGAAAATGACCAACGCCTAGGTCGACTTGTCTCTGTTTCAACTCCGCCTTTTTTCTACATCAACGGCATCGTGATGACTGAATGGGTTCCAGAGGGTCAAACTGTAAACCAAACTTACTATTTGAAAGTTTTAGCAACACTGCGAGAGCGAGTTCGTAAGAAACGGCCGAAGTTGTGGAAAACAATTTGTGGATCTTGCACCAGGACAATGCACCTGCCCGCTTTTGCCGGACGCGAAAATCGCAGGGAAATTGCTACGGGGTGCGAAAATGTCCACGACTCTCATTCCGTCCCGTGCGGAAGCACCATCTTGATGAAAGACTATCAATGAAAACTTCAGTGTCCTTCCACGTTTTTATTAGAGGGACCGGAAAGTAATGTCGTTTCTGCGCATGTCGATATTTGATTTGATTGATTTTTACCGATCCGGCAATGAAAATTTGTATATTAGATGGTGTTTGTGAGCGAATGCACTAGCTTCTCTCGTGCAATGCTCCGCTG
>NW_014562570.1:0-358 GCF_001313825.1 Dinoponera quadriceps | reverse complement strand
ATTCTTTGAAAATGGATTATTGTGATTTTTTAGAAAATTTATAATGATTCTTGTGTCGGAATTTTCAATATTAGTTGATATTGTATCATTCAAACATTATTTAATCAATGTGAAGGCGATATGAACTCTAATACTGCATTATAACCACATTGTCTTCTGTAGTAGAGTATCGTTTCATCTTTAATTTATTGGCAGCAGTTGGAATAAATGCATGGCTGCTTTGAATCTTCGTCACGGCAGGTGGATTTGCGTATTTTTGCGTATTTTATTCAATATCTTTAATAGCCTTTGATGTTCTTCTTTGGTGTGATAGAGAAACTGTATGTTTTTGAATTTTTTCTTAGCCCAGTTGAAGAGA
>NW_014562569.1:0-772 GCF_001313825.1 Dinoponera quadriceps | reverse complement strand
CAAAGTATACAAGAAGGAATACAAGACGCGCTAAATGTACTTGAAGATTTAGCTTTCAAACGAAGAACAACTTTACACGGCCACTTAACAGCCCATTTTACACGTTGTAACAGAACGTGAATTTCCATTTAATGAAATCGATAATAGTGTATTGCCAGTTACTTCACACGTTAGGCGACAGAGAAACTTGCCGAGTAATAGTACCATTACTAACGTGTCAGACAGAGGAGAATTCTCTTTAACTTCATACGACGATAGCGTTTTCGATCCGAGCGAAGTACTCGATAATTGAAATATGGACAGGCGTACAGACCAAGATGCACCCCATATTGACGGTCTCGCGATAGATAAGAAAATTGATAGATTACGAACTACTGTCGCACAGCGTACAAACGGTAACATGGAGGAAAACCCCTTACCAAGAGGCAATAGGGGAGCAGAACGTGACTCCCTAATAGAAATCTTAATAGGTCAGATACAAAATCTCACTACCCGCGTAGCCGCATTAGACGAGAAGTTTAATGCACTACAACAGAATAACACAGAAAGGTTCACTAACGTGCAAAGGCCCACTGCAACGGAGCTCTGGAACATAGACAGAACGTACGACCATATACTGACACAAGATCCTTTCCCAGAAGACAGTAACACGTTGAATTCATTTATAACCGACACTAACAGACAACGATTAAAAGAGGCTAGGGACTTGAACCGACTTTCGATGGCTCCAATGAGGAGAGTCTCAAGGAATTCTTGCGCGCCTGCAATTACA
>NW_014562568.1:0-4909 GCF_001313825.1 Dinoponera quadriceps | reverse complement strand
ATATTTTTTATCATTTTCGAACAACAGACGTGTAATTTTTACAAAAAATTCCGGTTTCACACTTCTACACCTGGTATACCCGAGTCAGCTGACGCTCTTCGTTACATAGTTACGAGACGTGGAGTCAACCGAATTACGGAAACAGATGATCCGTCCGATGAAGCCGTAAAAGGACAAAAGGATGCAATTCACTCTTAAATGTTTTACTGAATTATTCCATTAATGAAGAGAAATTTGTTGACCAACCCCAAGCAATTGAAAGACAACCAGCCATAAATAATATTAACGAAGAAATAAATGTATGTGCGAAAAAATTAAACATTGAAGAGTCCTTGAAGAAATCGAATTGGAAGATGACTCGAAAAAAATCAAGTTATAATTTGGTCCCATTATTTCATCATAAATAACGTAATGTTTATAATGTATAATAAATCATTGCAGAAAGGAATAATATGTGACATAGCAGGCACAGAAGAAGCAACAAAATTGCAAGATTGGATTCAAGCAATCAAAAAAAAAAAAATAGAAAAACCGACCCAATCTCTATATCACCATTTAGAATAGCGACGCCGTTACACATATTTCCTATTGTTATTATATATGCAAATTTATCAAATAGCGAACGAAGATTATTACTTTAAAGTTTTTTCGCAAATTTATCTGAACTTACGTTTTTCTTTCGTGTAACGTGTTGCACCATATATCAGAAGAATTAATTCGTTGTCATCTTGTAGTGTAAGAAAATATGAATAAGCAGTTGTGAAGCATAGCTGAAAAAAAAATAATACAACGTAACGGTAGCTACCTACGCGCATTCTGTAACACAGCACTCTTTAGCACTAATGGTATCATATTTTTATGACGTTTTCCAAAGATTTAAATTTCCAAAGATTTCGTGAAATCTTTCTGTTATTATACATGGATGGATTTGACATTCAAAACTCTATAATTATTGTTTGAATAAANGGGATGTGAGGTTTTTTTTAAATTGAATATATTGTTGCAAAGAATATAAAATATTATAAAACTTTTATATGAGACATTTTTTCATATACTTCGTACTTTAGAAGATATTTGCTAAAAATGAAATGTCTGTTTTTTTCGAGAGGTTGTTTCAACTCGTGAACGTCGAGATACGCCGCTAAAAATAATAATATGGGTCTTTTATTTTTTGATACTCTACAATCATATCCGAGGCCCGTAAAAATCGATGAGATACTGTTACGACTATTCCCTTGTAAGATGAAATCGACGATTTAGAATAACTATGGCAACTAACAGTTAATGCTGCCGATGTCATTCGCGAAATTGTAAACATTTTTCAGAAAGCTCGAAACGATTTATTAATTAGTGCTAAAAGGTGTGTCACAGTTAACGGTGGAATTTTTATGAACCTTCTATAAAGCTTTAAATAAAGTAAAGAACATTAAGCAAAGTTTACTTCATAACTTCTTCCGAAAGCAACACCAACCCCGTAACTCTGAAACTATTGGGATTTGAACAAATGTTTATTAGACATTTTCGATTTGTTTTCATGTGCTAAAATCGTTGTATCACTTTAGGCAATGAGTTCAGGAACACCCAGTGTATGTTGTTTCAACTTAAAGATGTTAGAATAACATAAGGAGAATAATTTAAAATTGTACGTGAAAGTGTAGTTAAAGTAACTTCTAAAAACAGTTGCTGGAATATATTTGTCCGTATGATATGAATAAAATAAATGTTACATTTTAATATTTTATTTCATGAAGACATGTTTTTCTCATGTTAGAGATTGTTTTGACAAAGCCTAAATCTTGCGTTCTTCCTATTGCTATTTATCATAAGTCCCGCATCTACCTAACGCGCTACGTAGCGTTGCTTATATTTCTTATGTTACATTAACACATAAATGAAATTACTTTAACTTAAATTCAAAATCACTATGTTTGACTATTACATATATCAAAGTTTATTGCCTTATTTGAAAAGTCACGTTAATTTATGTGAATATTAAGAAACTTTAAAAAATGTTAATCTTTTAAAATAATAATGTTAGAATAACAGAATATAATGTTTCATTTTTAAATGACACACAAACATGTCATATTACTATATTGACAAAAACTTAACAAATGAAAACATTATGAAAATAATAATATATGGACTATGTGTTAATTTGACATTGAAGTTTTAATCAAAAGTTAGTAACACAAGAAAATTATAACGTTTGGAAGGAAGATTTTTTATTGTGCATAAACACGTAGGAACGTGCACGCGCGCGCGCGCGCACACACACACACACACACACACACTAAAAGAGAAAACTGAAAATAATTTAAAATTTATTTAACTCTAAATAAAAAAATTAGATAAAATTTTAATATTTCATAAATATTTTATGAAAATTTAAAAATTAAAAGAATTAATGATATGAGATATAAAAATAAAAATAATTAACATTTATAATAACATTTTTACTATAATTTTTTATTTTCATATTATATACTGCGAAGAAATATAAAAATTTTTTAAAAATAATATATTGTTAGACGGGTTTTAATGCTTTTAATATAAAAATAATTACAACAGAAGGTTGAAATTCGAGGTTTCTATTTTTTCATACGAAATTAAAATATGTCCCAAATACCGGGGACTGTAATTGCCTTCTCTGACACCATTCTTCTAATTGTGATATCTTACAAACGATAGATTGTCCATGTACTATCCATATATACCGGTTCGAAGTAGCAAAATAACTTCTAAAGAGATGATTATGAAAACATTTTTATTGAACATTATTTACTATTAGGGGCATGCAAAAGTTTCTGCCGCCACCGAGACACGTCGCTGTAGTCGTCTAACCAGCCGACTCCCGTACAGTTATTTGTGCATTCATGAAACCAAGTATGGCGGTTGATGAAGTTCATATGCACCTTTTTGTTACTCATGTTTAATTTAGGAAAAAAGTGCAAGTGAAGCATATGGTTCAATATATCAGGTGTATGGCGATACGGTTATTGATGAGCAAACGTGTCGAGAATGGTTTGCCAGGTTTAAGAAAAGTGATCGAAGCTAGAAAACAAACCACGCTCTGGTAGACCGAAAGAATTGGCATACGAGGAGCTGGAATCGCTGTTGCAAGAGGATGCCACAATCGACCACGCAACTGGCGAAACATTTAAAAGTGGATCAATGGCGGTGGTGAAGCGTCTACAGGTTTTGGGAAAGATCCAAAAGATTGATAAATGGGTTCCGCATACTTTAACGGAACGTAATATTGGTCAACGATTGGGCATATGAATGTCGTTACTGCAGCGGTTTCAACGGAAGAAATTTTTGTGGTAACCGGCGATGAAAAATGGATCTATTGCTACAACTCAGTACGTAAGCGATCCTGAGTCAACCCAGACCAGCCATCAGCATCTATTGTAAAATAGGATATCCACATGAAAAAGGTGCTGTTGTGTGTGTGGTGGGATATGCATGGAGTGTTGTACTTTGAACTGTTGAAATCAGGTGAATCCATCATTGCACAACGATACAGCACTCAGTTGACGAAACTCAACGCCGAAATTGAGCGCAAACGCCCATGGACTTGTAAAGGCCGCCCAATCATCCTGTTACATGACAATGCCAGACCTCATGTCGGCGCAACCATAAAATCAACTTTTGAACAGATAAAATGGGAAGTTTTACCACACCCGGCTTACTCTTTAGACTTAGCACCATCCGACTTTTATTTGTTTCGCTCTATGCAACATTACCAACAAAGATTCACCACAGTTGCAGCTGTTGAAAAATTCGTCGCTGCATTCTTCAGTTCAAAAAGCGAGTATCAAGTTTAAAAAGTTTTTCTGTCACAAGAGCATTCATTTGTTACCTGAAAAATGGCAAAAAGTCATTGCTAACGGCCAATGTTTCGTTAAATAAATATTAGGTAAACCGAAAAGTAATCAAAATGTTTTTGATTATTGATGTGTTCATTCACAGTCAGTTTGTGTGGAGACACGGTCCAGTAAACACGTAAGTTTTGTTGCTACGGTCAAGCTTGGTTGTAAATTCTATTTTTCGGAAAAAAAATTTTTGTTCTAGTAAGGAGAAAAGATGTCAAGGCCAACAATAGAAGAAGGATATTTACGTCATTGTATGCTATTTTTGTTCGATCAAGGATTGAAGGCAAACGAAGCAGTAAAAAAAATTAACGACATTTACGGCGATGTTCTAAAACTAAACAAGTGTCATAGATGGTTTAAAAAGTTTAAAAATGAAAATAGGAATCTCGAAGATGTTGAACGAAAGGGACGACTTCAAAAATTAGATGATGAGATCTTGAGGGCGATGGTGAATTCAGATCCTCGTCAAACTATTAGGGAATTATCACTAAAGATCGGCTGTCCATGGTCTACAGTTCAGGATCATCTTCATCGCATAGGAAAAGTGTATAGGCAAGAAATTTGGGTTCTTCATGAATTGACAGAGACGGCACTCGATCAACGGCGTACAATCTGCGCATCTCTTTTGTCTCGGTATGAAACCGATCCGTTTTTGCGACGAATTGTATTGGGTGAGTGCAAAAGTTCGTGCGGAGGTGCAATAGATGGCGTTAGAAGCGGCGTAAAGTTTTGTCATTAATACCGCCATCTCCGTAAGACATATCGNGCGATGGTGGATTCAGATCCTCGTCAAACTATTAGGGAATTATCACTAAAGATCGGCTGTCCATGGTCTACAGTTCAGGATCATCTTCATCGCATAGGAAAAGTGTATAGGCAAGAAATTTGGGTTCTTCATGAATTGACAGAGACGGCACTCGATCAACGGCGTACAATCTGCGCATCTCTTTTGTCTCGGTATGAAACCGATCCGTTTTTGCGACGAATTGTATTGGGTGAGTGCAAAAGTTCGTGCGGAGGTGCAATAGATGGCG
>NW_014562567.1:0-506 GCF_001313825.1 Dinoponera quadriceps | reverse complement strand
TTCGTCTGAATCTTCTACATTAATTTTAACCTGCTCATTATTTAGCAAGGAGGCTTTAAAAGTTATTTCTTTCTCTATTAGATCGTTGTACAGGGTGTCGTAATTCTTGACTTGGCTAAGTATAATTGGAGGAGGTCTTATTGATCTCCTTTGAAAGTTTTGGATCGCTTTTTCCGAAGATAGTTTTCTGTGTTGATGCTGCGATTGCGGTGAAATTTCGTGTGACGTAGCCATTTTACGTTTTTTATTTTTCTTACTTTTGGTTATCCACTCCGTTTTTCGAATGAGCTCTTCTTCATCCGTCCAGAATTCCCTTTTTTCCTCTTCTTGATCATCTTCTCGTTGGGCTGCTGATGCAGCGTTGTTATTCTTATTCAGCAGTAAATCCAGTTTCGTTTGCATAGTTGTCAATTGGAGTTGCAGTTTAGCTATGGTATGCCCAATTCTAAATTGTTATCTTTTTCCCTCTGCTACGCGTCAAAAAGAATGCGTTCACTTTGAGTTTT
>NW_014562566.1:0-845 GCF_001313825.1 Dinoponera quadriceps | reverse complement strand
AAAATGTTTTTTTATTCCTAACTATCTCCATTCGAAAAAGCACCCTCAAAAACATAGGTTTCAGTTATTATAAAAAATTCTTATTTCGATTTCATTTTTGTGTATTTATTCAAATTGAACGTCAAAATTATGCCATTTGAGCTCAAACAAAAGGGCCTAAAGAAAGAAAAAAAGCCGAGAAATATACTTAAAGAAATGCAAGAATAAAAAGAAGTTTACGCAGTCGTTTTACTCATATACCAAGAATTATTAAAAATATTAAGCTACAAAGATTTAAAAATTAAAAAGGACCGAAAAGCAAAAGAAAAACCTAAAAGTATTATAAAAAATAACTTAAGAAAATAAGCAATAAATAGAAGAAGGATAAGTATTCTTTTTACATCTGTCACGAATTAACGGTAAATAGTGAAGCAAAAAAAGTGTAAAATTTAGAAAGTGTGAAAAAACAGAATTGAAATTTTTAAAAAACTTAGAAATGTCTCAAAAGCAAGGTAGAAATAAATAACATAAATAAATAAGTAACAACAAAATATGTAATACTTCGATTTGTGAAGAATTAGAAGTTTGAATGCAAGAATGACCTTTAGGTTCTTAATGGAAACCGGCTGTAACTTTCGAACGAGTGATGTTAGGGGTGCGGTGCTTGGTTCGTTAGAAAGCCTGAAAAAAGGGGCGTCAGTCCCCGCAGCCCCGATATATTATTACCAATCGTGGCAAAGTTGTGAGAAGTTCTCCATTCCAAAAACGCAACTTCCAAAAATACAGCGCCTCAACGGAAAGTGGTGAAAGGGTGGGTTGAGTGCGACAGATTGCATTTCCTAGGGGCAGCAACGTCCCCTCAGACA
>NW_014562565.1:0-2197 GCF_001313825.1 Dinoponera quadriceps | reverse complement strand
AAAAAATTTTTTCAATAAAATAATGAGAAAAAATCTTGTTACATCCCATATGAAATCATGAATAAACAAAATATTAATAAATGATGAACTATCACGGAAAATCGGTGAATAGTAGACAAAAAAAGCCTTCAAGGAACGTTTATTAGAAAACGATGGACTTTAGGAAAAAATTTTGTAGAATAAAAAGTTCTTAGAATTCATCAAAGAACACGTTGGAATTTATTCAGAATTTTTTGATGACTTTTTTGAATTTTCGACATTTTGTGATTTTGAAAAGTTCAAAAGGTCGTCAAAAAATTCTAAAAAAATTTTTAGCGTGCTCTTTAATGAATTCTAAGAACTGTTTATTCTATAACATTTTTTCCTAAAGTCTATCGTTTTTTGGAAAAAATTCCTGAAGGTTTTGATATTTGTTTCGTCTTTAGGCCGCCATTTTGTTTATTTCTACATGAAATTAAACAATCGCCAATGACCTAACTTCAAGTTTAGGACAAATTGACGTGGTTTTTTTAGTTACAGTAAGAATTCTTAAGGGATTTCAATACGAAAACGTTCGATAAAAAAAATTGTTTGAAAATTCGCATTTATTTGCAATAAAACCTGAATAGATCGTTACAGGTGCATTTTTCGAAAAAATATATACCAGATTCTGAAAGATCAGTCAATTTTACATCGAAAACAGTTGGAAATTCACAACAACTTTTTTTATCAAAAAGTACAGCCGTTGAAATACACGATGAAAAAATGTCATTTTGGGACTTAATGGGTTAAGTGTTGGCGATCGGGATAATTTACGTAAACACGAATTTTTCCCTGCAAACGGGAGGAACAATCCGCGCGAGGAACTTTGTTGGCGGAAGCTGCGGAGAGTGCAAACGTAGAGATAATTCAATTATTTCTCGGATTTCTCGGCTACTGTCTTTTCTAAAACGATCGAACTCGGCCGGTTGTTCGAGCTTCTTTCGGATGTTCAAACAATGTTGTTGTTAGTAAAAACATGCTCATTATTTTTTGCATCGTTATAATATCAGCTTTCTATTAGTTTAAATCAAAGAACCTAAGACAAGGAGAGACAAGGTTAATCGACACTGAAGTATGAAATTTTAATACTTACACATATGTTGAATATCGACACAACACAAAATTTTGAGACAATAATATGTAACGTAATATATTAAATTAACATACGAGTATGTTAAAAATTCAATACAAAAATGTTTACAAAGCTTTTAACAAGATTTTAACAAAGACCAATTTTTTACTGTGCGCGTAAATTACAGGCGTCGCGTCTACGAAGGAAAAAGAAACTCTCTCTCTCGCGAACATATCTCAAACACTGCGTATTGCGCTTAGATTAGACACACATTTTAAGACATTACATTTTAAGACTTTATATTTTAAGTAATCCGACGTACGCAATAAACGCGGGTCAGAGTCGAGGCATGACTTTTATTTACTTCACGAGCGCGCATTAAGTCCGACGCAAGTCCGTAATAAAAAGCACATATCGGTTGTATACTAATTGCCAAAGGGTGCTTTGCACGCTCGCACACACGCGCGCACACATGCACACAACGTGTGCGTAATTGTGCGTCGCAACATGCCGCGGATGATATAATAATAATTTCGACAAGTGCGCCGGAGTGTCGGTAAGAGATAAAGCGATCGGCTGCAAACGAGCCGTGAAATTTCGTTTCACGTTTGACCTGCCGCGATCCAAACGCCGACGCGATTCGTACGCGTATACGTGCGTGAGTGCGTGTACAAGCGTACGTATGCACGCGTTCACGCGTGCAGGCAGAAAGACAATGCGAGGACGTGCCGCGCGCGAACGAGCATCAATCGAACGCCCGTACGCTCGTATTCGCAAAAGTCTCCGTAAAAGTGCCGGGGACTCATAACGAAGCAGCGATTCTAAGGTAAATATTATTNGAAAGACAATGCGAGGACGTGCCGCGCGCGAACGAGCATCAATCGAACGCCCGTACGCTCGTATTCGCAAAAGTCTCCGTAAAAGTGCCGGGGACTCATAACGAAGCAGCGATTCTAAGGTAAATATTATTCCGGAAACTCTGCTTGATCTTCCTACCCCTTTCCTCCTCCTCCACCACCTCCTCTTTTCGCCCGGCTCTCCCCCATTTGCGCGCTAACAAATGGGAATATTTCTATGGATATGCAATTCAGCTTGCGATCATTG
>NW_014562564.1:412-612 GCF_001313825.1 Dinoponera quadriceps | reverse complement strand
GATACAAAAATGATTTCCTTTCGTGGCGTTGAAGCAGCATTTCACAAATTATTTTGCAATTTTCCATTTGACGTTCATTCAAATTGTGTGGGACTTATTTACCGAGTTTATTGATCTTTCGCATTGCTCGTAAACGTCTGCTGATTGTTTCTTGTGATACATGTAATGTTTCTGCTAATTGCCGTTGAGTTTGAGTTGGG
>NW_014562564.1:0-395 GCF_001313825.1 Dinoponera quadriceps | reverse complement strand
ACCAGAGCGCTCACTGTGTTTCACATTGAAATCACCATTTTTAAATTGTCGAAACCATGTCTCACATGTTCTAATCAATGGAGCGTGTTCACAATATGTTTTTACCAGCAAACGATGACTTTCAACAGCCCTTTTCTTTTGATTAAATAAGAAAAGCAATGCGTGCCGCAAATGTTGTTTTTCAGGCACAAAACTCGACATGATCACTGAACGATAAAACAAAGACGCTAGTTTTTGGCGGACTCAACTTGTGTGTGTTTGTAGTTTTAAATGTCAGACGAACAAAATGACATATGTGTCAAATTAATGCGCTGCGTACTTTTCGCTGACGACATCTCTTAGTTAAACCGGAAAAAAATTATGCATACACCTGGTATATATTATTTCATGGTTAT
>NW_014562563.1:0-6756 GCF_001313825.1 Dinoponera quadriceps | reverse complement strand
CTCTTAATTCGGACCTGTACTGTCAACAATTGGACCGTCTGAAGGAAGCTATCGCCCAGAAGCGGCCAGTTTTGGCCAATAGGAGACGAATTGTGTTCCATCAAAATAACGCCAGGCCACACTCATCGATAGTGAGTCGCCAGAAGCTCCGGGAGCTTGGTTGGGAGGTTCTTTTGCATCCACCAAATAATCCGGACCTGGCACCAAGTGATTACCACCTTTTCCTGTCTATGGTAAATTTTTTTGNGCAAACGGTGGCCAAGCCAGGGTTGACGGTCAGGAAGATTTTGCTGTGTATTTGGTGGGATTGGCAGGGAATTATCTACTATGAGCTGCTCCTCTACGGCCAAACTCTTAATTCGGACCTGTACTGTCAACAATTGGACCGTCTGAAGGAAGCTATCGCCCAGAAGCGGCCAGTTTTGGCCAATAGGAGACGAATTGTGTTCCATCAAGATAACGCCAGGCCACACTCATCGATAGTGAGTCGCCAGAAGCTCCGGGAGCTTGGTTGGGAGGTTCTTTTGCATCCACCAAATAATCCGGACCTGGCACCAAGTGATTACCACCTTTTCCTGTCTATGGTAAATTTTTTTGCTGGTGAAAAATTCGCCTCAAGAGAGGCTTGTGAAAATCGACTTTCCCAGTTTTTTGCCAATAGGGACGAGGGTTTCTATGAGAGAGGCATAATGAAATTACCTTCGTAATGGCAACAAGTTATCGAACAAAACGGTGCATATTTGACCTAAATCGGATCATTGTAATTATGTTAAATAAAGCCTCCAATTTGATACAAAAATAATGGATTACTTATTACTAGACTTTATACAATCGGATTTAACGTGACAAGAATGGTTAACGTATCGGTATGGCGAAAAAAACATCATTATATAATACAAGGAAGATAATAATTACGCAGTGTATGTGTGTGTTTTGAGGAGTAAAGTGGGATTGAAGATTGTATTAAAATGATTAAAAGTCATGTTTAAATACGAAATAGAGACTTACGATTTAGGTGAATAGACTGTGGTGAATAGTACGTAGAACATGGGTTCGTTGATCGTGGCGTACCGGATTTATGAGATCCCGGAATACTGAGAGACATAGTTCACTTAAGAGATCCCGACTTGCACAGCGAGTTGTTCAACAGCAGAAAACGAAGCGGAAGTGACTGACTAATTGACTGACTGACTGACTGACTGTCTGACTGACTGACTGACTGACTCTGACTGACTGACTGACTTTCGAGTGACCAGAGAGTAAGGTTTTTATAGGGAAGATTTTGGGAAGTGGTAGATGACGCCATTGAGAGAAGTTTTCGTGGAAAACGGATATGGAGGATTGGAAAACTGATTCCCTGGAAAAGTTCTAATATTATCAGGATGTCATAAACGATCCTAAGAACCTAATCCTACCAAAGGTCCGGAGTCCGGTTGACCATATATGCAGGCGGATTAGATGACAGACGCATTGGGAAACACATGACGCATTTAGCGGCGTATAATCTTATCCTTTTTACAATAGCGCTTGCTCAAATCCGTCTGTTTCCCAATCATAAAAAAAAAGAATTCGTTGTTCCTGAGGTACCCAGGACGTAACACAGCAATAAATAAAAAATTAGTGTAAATGAAAGTTTTTTAATGTATAAACATTTATTTTAATTCACAGATTATATACAGGGTGAAGAAAAATTTCGGGACCCCGCAAATATACAAAAAAATAGTGGCATTGCAGTTGATTCAAATAAACTTTTTCAGCAAGCGTCCAATCGTTATACAAAATTGTAATGAAACGGTTTGACCTAGAACAAAAAACCAAAAATTTTTATTTTTTTACATGATATTTACTAAAGTAATACGTAGGGGTTCTCAAAAATATACTTTTTTGAAAATGGTGGAAATGCTGAACATTTGAAGAAAAAGTATCATTTTTTACCAAAAAGTGTCGTATAAAAATGTTAATAACAGTAATAATTTTTATCTACTCACAAAATCGCTACATAGTTATTTAGACAATTAACATAAAAAAGATTTTCTATAAATTTCAAGTGAATCGAATAAAAATTGTGTAAGTTATGATGTATGCCGAGTTGAAAAATGTTGATTTGAAAAAAAACGTGTTTAAAGTTTGTGAATATGATCTTCCTTATATAAGATTAAAAAATGTAAAAATTACTTTTAGTCTGCAACGTCTGCGCCATATTATTTTTGCGCCAAATTATTTTTCAATATTGATATGAACCTTTTCAGTTTATTTCCCGTCTGATTTTAAAGCTCTGGGAGCCCCTTTTGCCGCTTCGATCAAGGAGCTCTCCGCTACCTTAATGTGTTGAGCGTCCATTTTCATACAGCAATTATAACAGTTATTGCTTATAGGCGTCTGTCAAATTTCCATAATTATAGTTCTGCATAATTTCCATTATTCTTATTAGGCCATCATTGAAATTGCAAACAGCCATATCTGCTACAATATCAAGAACTATTTTTTCACTTGAGATTGCTTTAGGTGCCATCGATCATACGACAAAACTAAAGTTTTCGTTGCCATTTTGTTATAACTCTTAAACATTGCTCTAGACCGATAAGAGTAGTGAAGTGCGCTAAATGGTGGATCTGTGGAAATATAGCCTCTTACCTCTCCTACTTCAACTCCCCTTACATTCGCGCGATAGTAGCTCCGATGGTAACTCCGATAAGATAGGTAACCAACCTGAGGAATACCGGAGAGCAGAAAAAGGAAAGTACTTGCCCTCCAGGTTGGGAGTTGGGCATGAGGGCTAGCAATCTAATCCCATAAAAAATTTATTGCTATGCATCCACAGTTGATGCCGCGGATCGGACTGTTTCAACGACAAAGGCCTCGGAAACAAAAAACGAAATATGTCTTTGAAACATGGAATGTGCGTTCGCTGTATAGAGTGGGAGCCTTGAAATCATTGTTATCCCAACTAGATGAACATAGAATTGTCGTAGCCATTCAAGAAATGAGATGGCTTGGGACTGAGATAACAGAGACGAAAAATTTTACTACATTTAAGAGTGGAAAAGCATAAGATAGTAGAGAATACGAAATGGCACTTATAGTCAATAAGTCGGTACGTAAGGTCGGTACGATAAGGAACGTCGTCACAAAATTCACACCAGTGAGAGACTGTGCACTCAGAATAAAAACACACTTCTTCAACATCTAGCTAATAAACGTACATAAGCTAACAGAAGAGAAAGAGGAGGAGATCAAAGACGAGTTCTATTTGAAAAGGCTGTACAACTCCTTACCCAACAACGACATTAAGATTATCTTGGGAAATGTTAATGCTAAAATCGGAAGTTGATCAACTCGATACCTCTCCCATCGGAATTCATAGCCTATACCAACACAATAATGACAATGGATAAAGAATCACTGACTTCGCGATCAGAAAGAGGATGACTATAAGCTCCACATTCTTTGCATATAGAAACATTCGCAAAAGAACATAAGCGTCATCAAATCGCAAAATATTCAATCAGATAGATCACGTACTGATTGATAAAAGATATGCGATGAGCATCCTGGACGTGAGAAGCCTGAAAAGAGCAAACAATGCAATTCCGATCACTACCTGGTGAAAGTGAAATTCAGATGCAGAATTAATAATTCGAAAAAGAAGTCCACAACATCAAGACATTCCGAAAAGTACAACCTAGATAAATTAAGACACGACGCCAGGAAGATAGATGCAATCCAATCAAGATACAGGAAGGAGTTAGACGCAAACGGAATTAGGATCAGGATCAGGATCCGTATAGACCTACTGGAAGCACATCAAGGACGTAATATATGAGATAGCAGAAGAAGAAATAAGATGGAAGCCATTACCTAAAAAATCTTGATTGGTTCAACGAGGAATGCAGAAAGATAATAGAAGATAAAACGAGGCTTATAAAACTTATTTAAAGAGGCTTATCCGTGCAAAATAAGAAAACTACCAAAGACTTAGACGGATAGCAGTTAAGTCACTTATATGGAGAGGCTCATCCATGCAAAACAAGAAAACCACCAAAGACTTAGACGAATAGCAGTCAAGGAATATAAGGCAGCGAAACGTGCACATTTAAATGTCAGCTGCTTAACATTGAATCAGACTTTGCAAACAACATCCGAGCGGCTTATAGATATGTAAAGCAAATAAAGAAAGGATTCAAACCTAGTAACCATATACAAGGATCCAAGCGGAAATCTCACAAGTGACCATCAGAAATAAAAACTAGATAGGTAAGCTATTTTGAAAACTTGCTTAATCCAAGACGATGCACAAATGGAAGAGCAACAGAAGAGAGAAACACGGATTGCGAGCTAGCAAAAGAAGAGGAAGAAGCAACAGAACCTCTATCGCTAGGAGAAATCAAACAAGCAATCAAGAAGTTAAAAAATAACAAGGCTTGCGGTAAGAATGATATTGCAGAAACTATTTAAGATGAGAGAAGAAAGTATGTAGAAGATATTACAAGAATTCTTTGGAGAAGTATAGTCCCGAGAAAACATGTCAGAGGAATGAAAAAATAACTTAATATGTTTTACCGATTGGGAGTACAAATTAGTTCGGTCCGTTTTTGTGGTCAAAAATGCATTTATTTCAGAACAAAATGAATGAACAGATTAATCAAAATATTGTCCATCGCTGGCTTTTTCCCACCTCTCAGGCAATTTTCGAATTCCATCTCGAAAAAATGTCTCGTCTTTTGAGGCGATCCAAGTCAGGAGCCAATTTTCGATTTCTGCGAAAGAAGTGAACTGGTGACCTGCCAAATCGTGCTGCATCCGTCGGAACAACCAGTAATCAGAAGGAGCAATGTCCGGCGAATACGGCGGGTGCGGTAAGATATCTCACTTGAGCGTTTCCAAATAATTTTTTACGACTTTTGTAACGTGAGGCCGAGCGTTATCATGCAGAAAAATAACTTTGTCATGTCTTTGCTCGTATTCCGTAGGCCGTTTTTCTCGTAATGCACGGCTCAAACGAATCAATTGTAGCCTATACCGATGGCCCGTAATGGAATCACCAGGTTGTAGCAGCTCATAGTATACAACACCCTTTTGGTCCCACCAGATACACAGCATGACTTTCGAACCATGAATATTCGGCTTTGGTGTTAATGTTGAGGTCGATTGACCGGGCATAGAGTAATATTTTTTCTTCTTGGGGTTATCATAGAATATCCATTTCTCATCCCCAGTCACAATCCGATGTAAAAAAACCCTTTCTTTGTTGCCTTTGAATGAGCTGCTCGCAAGTAAAAAATCGCCTTTCAACGTCTCTCTGTTTCAGTTCATAAGACACTTAATTGCTTTGCTGAATCATTGCCATGGATTTCAATCGTACGGAAACTGCTTGTTGCGTAACTCCCAATGATTCTGCAAGCTCCTCTTGCGTTTGACTCGGATCTTCATCGAGTAATGCCTCCAATTCTTTGTCTTCGAATTTTTTGACTGTCCAGAGCGAGGCTTGTCTTCAACGCTGAAATCACTATTCTTGAAACGTCGAAACCATTCCCTACATGATTTATCAGTTGGAGCATTGATACCATAGACTTTTACAAGCATTCAATGCACTTCAGCTGCACTTTTCTTCCAATGTAAGCAGAAAACTAAAATCTCCCGCGAATGCTGCTTAGTTAACACAAAATTTTACATATTCAACACAGTAAAAAACAGGGGTTTTGTATGAAACTCAAAATGATATAAACTGAATATTATTGACAGATGTTTAACCTCTCTGAAACAACCGAAATCAGCTGTCAATATGAAACATTCATAACATGGCCAGAGCCATCTTTTGAAAACGGACCGAACTAATTTGTACTCCCAATACATAAAAGGAGATAGGATAATGTATGAAAATTACAGAGGTATCTCGCAACTCTGTATACCATATAAAATATTCACGATAAAACTGGCGGATAGAATGTGTAGGCATGCGAATAAAATCCTAAGTAAATATCAGAGTAGCTTTAAAGAAGAAAAATCGATTTTGGATTAATTATTCACAGCATATTTTTGAGAAATATTGTAAGTTGAACGTTGACATCCGCCAGATATTCGTGGATTATAAAAAATTATACCACAGCATAGACAGAGAAGCTATATAAGATCCTAATAAGACATCGAATTTCACCCTAAACTGGTACTTCTAGTAAAGATGACAAACTCGTAGGTGCAGGTAAGAGTGTAAGAAAAGCTAACGGAAAGCTTTGAAACTAATCATGGTCTTAAATATGAAGATAATCTCCTACTATTCAATATCATATTGAAGCATGTAATAAGGAAACTAATAGATCGCACCGTGAGAAGCACAGTCTTCAATAAAATTTTACAGATAGCGGAATAATAGCTGGAGATATAAACATCATAACTAGGTCCAGCAGGAAAAGAACACCTCACAAGATTGAAGAAGAAGAAGTGAAGAAGGTGGATTTGATAAATAAAGACAAAACGAAGGTGATGTCACAGAAAAAAGGAACTTCAGATAGTCGAAATAGGCAGAAACTGTGTAAATTAATAAATACACGCAATATCGAGAAGGTGAACAACTTCACATACTTAAGCTGCAACATTTCTAATACCAACGATGAAAATGTAGAATTAAGACGTCAAATCACGCTGGCGAACGAGGTATATTATTCTATGCTGCCGATAACACAGTATTACAAGGTTTTTGCACAAGCAAGTATGGTTTCCCGAAGATTTTTCGGCGCTGAAACCGAATCCGGCCTCAGA
>NW_014562562.1:0-539 GCF_001313825.1 Dinoponera quadriceps | reverse complement strand
CAGAATATTGAATTGAAATGGTTGTGATAATAATTTTATAGTTATTATGTATTTGCATGTTCTAAATGATAATTACAAATATATATATATATTGTACGTATGTTTCTCGCGTTTGTCTATTTCCCAATAGATCGGTTTCTGATTGGGCGGTTATTGCTTAAGAGTCTCGGCTTGATTCAGTGGGGATTCAGGAAGGTGAGTAAAAGAGGTATTTAACCCATTAACGCCAAAGCGTCCTGATTTTTTAGCAAACATTCAACGNTTTTTTATGTTATCGGCATTAAAAAAATTTTGTTTTCACATATTTCGACGTAAAATTTCATGCTCTTTCAAAATCCGGGATTAAAATTCTGATTAGACTTGAAGAAAACAAAATATGGCCGATTTAAACAAAAAAAACGTGAAAATTTTTGAAAAAAATTTTTTGAGGATTTTTTGCAATGTTACCGAAAAGAATTCATGCTATAAACGTAATCAGGGGTGATCACGCTAGTTAAAGTATATCAGGGAATTTTTATGTAATAATTGAACCACTCCTT
>NW_014562561.1:0-686 GCF_001313825.1 Dinoponera quadriceps | reverse complement strand
GTCTCCGTTGAAGAATTTGGAGAATTACCACCAGAGTACAAGGAAGTCGTCATATGTCTTCTGATGTGTTTAGCAAGCGATCTGAGTAGTTACAAAAACTTGACGTATTGGATATCCAAGTTCAAGAAAGAAGCGAACATTAAAAATGGCGATACGTTCCCTTTCGTCGTTGTTGGCAACAAGCAGGACGTCCCCGATTATGCCAGACTAATTTCAAGAAAAGGAGCGGATGATTGGTGCTGGAACAATAATCTTTGTCACCAGAAATATCAACCAAAGTGGAGCCCACCATCAACCGAAAATTTGGAGTAGGGATGGCATTGTACGAGCGTCGACAAGAGGAATTGGGACAGTCAAGTGGAACTATCAATCGCATCCTCATTCCTGATGTTATTATAAGAATAATGACATGTTGTCGGCACTTCAAAAATTAAGGCGATCAGATATTTATAGGTAAGCGAAGTAGAAAATTCTTAACACTTTGTTAAAGACATTATTTTTGTGTGGAAACAACAGAAATATTTAATCAAATAAATTTGCAGCAGGGATGATAATGTACAAGCGGAATCGGGACAGTCTAGAAGACCTCTCCAATCGCATCAGCATTCCTGAAGTTATTTTAAGAACAAAGTCATGTTGTTCGCACTTCAAGATCTAAGGCGAACAGATACTTGTAGATAGACGTA
>NW_014562560.1:0-482 GCF_001313825.1 Dinoponera quadriceps | reverse complement strand
TCAAATGCACCCTTGTTACTCAGTTGTAGACTAGCTTGTCATATTCACATTCGATGTGGAAACGACAAATTTTTATGAAGAATTCCAGCGTCTGACGTATGATGATCCGATACCCGATAGGAAAATAACTTAAAAAAAACAACATAACCGAACCATCCAATCATAAGTTCGCATCCTGCTTTACACTGTGTGCATTTGGGACCACACTCTAAATTTTTATTAAAGACAATGCTTGAAGCGAATTTATAAAAAAGTCAGTGGTTTCCTTGATTTAGGCTTTTATTTAAAGAATTGCATTTATATTTCTCATATCGTTAAGAGTATAGTTATAGAGTATTGTTAAAGTATATATTTAAAAAAGAATAAAATTGTTTACTGCACATTGTTTAAAATATTCGGTTAGGTTAGGTGTTAAATTATTTATTATAATTTATTATTATTAAATGTTTAACATTATACAGAGTTGACCATTTTAATCCATT
>NW_014562559.1:0-996 GCF_001313825.1 Dinoponera quadriceps | reverse complement strand
CTCTGGCAGGCCATTCACCATTGATTTCGCCCAAATTAAGGCTTTAATCAAATTCGACCGGTATTGGACGACTACACAGATCGGATATAATTTTAACATTCACCAAACAACAGTTTCGGAAGGTTCACGGAAGCTTGAGATGATAAAAAAGTATGACGTTTGGCTGCCAAACAAACTGAGCAAAAAAAAACTTAATAAACCGAATTTCGGCGTGCGATTCGCTGCTCAAACGCCAACCAAACGAACCATTTTTAAAACGGAAGATGACTGGCAATGAAAAATGGATTGCTTACAACAGTGTCAGTCGTAAAAGAACGTGGTAAAAGTGCAGAGCAGTTGTTCAGACGGTCGTAAAGGCTGGATTACACCCGAAGAAAGTCATACTCTGTATCTGGTGGAACTGGAAGGGAATCGTCAATTATGAGCTGATGCCACTCAAGCAAACGATTGATTCGACCAAGTACTACTCACAATTTGTCAAATTAAAGCGAGCAATCCCAAAGAATAGGCCCGAATTGGCGAGCAAAAAGGGCATTGCGTTCCTCTAGAAGAATGCCAGACCACACGTTTTTCTGATGACCTGGCAAAAATGATTACGATTTGGGTGGGATATTTTGGTGCACTCACCATATAGTCCGGACCTTGCACCTTTAGACTACTACTTATTTCGGGCGTTGCAGAACAATTTGAATAAAAAAAACTTCAGTTACTCAAGTTTCCCTGAACGTCCACAAAAACCACTTGGATGATTTCTTTGCTAAAAAATCTCAAGACTAAAATGAAAGAAGGATAATGAAGCTCATGGAGATATGGCAGAATGTTATTGAACAGAATGGAACATATTTGGTTGATTAAAATATATTTTCCCTAAATATTTTGCGTTTCAAATTATTCGATTTTCGCTACGGAATTATGCATAGACCTAATATATTAATGTAAGATTTTTTAGCACTATTTTGGAGGAAATTTAGCGAAAAATTACTGGGTACAAAATAT
>NW_014562558.1:543-939 GCF_001313825.1 Dinoponera quadriceps | reverse complement strand
AAACGTGAACTAATGCAAATTCACTTTTCGGCTTGAACCTTTTCGACTATATATGCTAGTTCCATGAGAAAACGAATAAGAAATCCATCCCCTGACGAAACTTGTTTTTGCGTGCAATAGACAAAATAACGTAAGTGTCGAATGAATCTTGCGTTTCATACGTTAAATCGTGAACGGATGCAAAGTGGCGAGTGTGATTGAAATATTCTGCTTTATTACGTTATTTCCATGCGACAGCTTCGCAGATTTCAAGCGGCGAGCGTTTCTTTCGATTCTACATCAGAAAACGTGAACTAATGCAAATTCACGTTTCGGCTTGAATCTTTTCGACTAAATACGTTTGTTCCATTAGAAAAAATAAAATAAATCCATCCGCTGACGAAACTTGCGAGTTAG
>NW_014562558.1:0-533 GCF_001313825.1 Dinoponera quadriceps | reverse complement strand
TAGTTCCATGAGAAAAGGTATAAGAAATCCATCCGCTGACGAAACTTGCGAGTTTGCGTGCAATAGACGAAATAACGTAAATGTCGAATTAATATTGCGTTTCATACGTTAAATCGTGAACGTATGCAAACTGGCGAGTGTGATTGAAATATTCAGCTTTATTACGTTATTTCCATGCGGTCTGCCTCGCAGATTTCAGGCGGCGAGCGTTTCTTTCGATTCTACATCAGAAAACGTGAACTAATGCAAATTCATGTTTCGGCTTGAATCTTTTCGACTAAATACGTTTGTTCCATTAGAATAGATAACGGAAATCCATCCGCTGACGAAACTTGCGAGTTTGGGTGCAATAGACGAAATAACGTAAATGTCGAATGAATCTGGCGTTTCATGCGTTAATTCTTGAACGGATGCAAACTGGCGAGGGTGTTTGATATATTCTGCTTTATTACGTTATTTCCATGCGGAAGCTTCGCAGATTTCTGGCGGCGAGAGTTTCTTTCGAATCTACAACAGAAAACGTGAACTAATGC
>NW_014562557.1:0-486 GCF_001313825.1 Dinoponera quadriceps | reverse complement strand
AGCATGATCACTATAGGTTTCTACAAAATTTCTGTGTGCTTTAGCTGCAGATTTCTTTTGAATAAAATAGTGCAGTAAAATTCTCTACAAAAACGGTTTATTTGGCACGAAATTTGATATGTTTTACGCTACAAAAAGAAAATGTTCTTTATAGGTTAATGGAAAGACACACACTGATTTTAAACATATGTCATAGAACTTCAATATACATGCGTCATCATCTTGAATTATACGCAGAAAATTTTTATACTGCCATCTGATGGTGAAACGGTGAGAATTTATTCACACTCCCAATATATATATACAGGGTGCGTCATGTATTTAAGGACATATTGACTTAAAAACTAAAATGTATATTTTTTAGAAAACTTGTTTTATTTTAATGAAACTTTTACAGCAAAGTAAGTGGCCCATGGGCTCTACCGTTATTCGATAAAATCTCCTTCAGCGGCAATAACAACTTCAATTCTCTGCCGAAAACGTTTG
>NW_014562556.1:895-1303 GCF_001313825.1 Dinoponera quadriceps | reverse complement strand
CACCTGTCATGATACGATGGACTTTCTTTTGTATCTGTCGAGCAGCATTTCACAAGTGGTTTTTCGATTTTCTTGCTGTCTTTCATTCAGTTCATGCGGAACCCATTTTCCCACTTTTTGAATCTTTCCTAAGGCTTTCAAACAAATTGAGACAGCTTTCCGCGTCACATTCAATTCATCCGCGAGTTGTTGTTGAGTTTGAGTATCATCTGCATCCAATAAGGCTTGCAATTCGTTGTCTGCGAACTTTTTCGGTGTTTTCTCACGCTTTTTGTTTCTCACGTCAAAATCACCACTTTTGAATTTTTTAACCACTCGAAATACTGTGTTTTACCAAGAGCATGTTCACCGTAAGCTTCGACAAGCATTCGATGCGATTCTGCAGCAGTTTTCTTCAAATGATAACAA
>NW_014562556.1:0-662 GCF_001313825.1 Dinoponera quadriceps | reverse complement strand
AAATGCGCTTTTAACCTTTTTATTCATTGTGCTTTCACATGGGATTCTTTGTATAAACCTACTTATATATTAGTTCGTTTTTTTTCTGTTGAAATGTATGTTCATTATGGTGATTCAATAAATTGGAATTAATGTAATAAAACATTCAAATCTAATTCCTATCATAAAGGACAATAACCTTCTTAATAAGCGTGCAGTAAGATATTATTGAATTGTTTTAATTCTATAAAATAGTACATTTGAATAAAGTTCAAGTTATTTAAAATAAAATTGTTAATATAAATGTATGCATGTAAGAAAGAATTCTTCATTTCTCTCGTGTAATATTTATCTTAATGTAGAGGAAAATTTATTCGAATAAACATTTTATTAATCTAAATATTACATAATTTTTCAACTTTCTTCAATATTGACAGTATAATTTCAATCGCAACCTATTTATGTCGTAGTGCTTTTTCTTAATAAAATGCAAGTTTATTGGAATGCAATACGATCCAATCTTATCCAATTCATCTAATTTTATTGGAAAAATTTCATTTTTTCTGCTGAACTTGAGCCTAAGATTTCTGGCTCTTGAGTTGCCCTTCTTACGTATTAAACTACTGTCACAGTGGCTAGTGAACATTTTATATTATGACTGGACATACTTTACTGAGTTGAAA
>NW_014562555.1:0-1186 GCF_001313825.1 Dinoponera quadriceps | reverse complement strand
ATTGAAGACACGCTTTCCTTTAAGTTTTATCTTAAGGTGTGATCATTTTATCAATGGAATTTTTGTCTGGAGAGGATGCCGGCCAATCCTTTGTAGTTATGCTATTTTTGAGTTTCCACACAGTACATAGCCAACTACGGTGTTCCAGGTTACGTAGGTAACTATTTATATTTCTGGCCTTGGTAGTAGTAAGTGTTGCCAAGCGCCATCTGACGTTGTCATTGGAAACTTGATATTCCTATCCACCATCCTACAGCACTGTAAAAAACTGGTATAACGAATTCAATCGTGGCCGACGTGCGCTCCAGGACGAATTCCGTGAAGGTCGTCCAAAATCGGTTGTTGTGCCAGAAAATATCTATACTGTGCGTGAACTGATGAAGTAAGATCGTCATGTGACATACCGTGATATTGAGGCATCTTTGGGCATTAGTATGACAAGCATCAATAAGATATTGCATTAACATTTGTGCGTAAAAAAAATTTGTTTGCGTTAAATCCCTCATAATCTGACAAACGCTCAAAAGAAGAATCGTGTTGATTGGTGCAAGGAAATGTTAAAAAAATACGTTCAATCAAAGGCTATGTATAACATCTACACAGGTGACGAATCATAGATCTATGCATATGAGCCCGAAACAAAACAGCAATCGACTGTATGGGTCTCCCAAGACGAGTCAAATCCAACAAAAGTTGTTCGCGGAAGAAGCACATCGAAGCAAATGGTTGCCTGTTTCTTCGGCATTACCGGTCACGTGGCGACAGTGGCGTTAGAGCACCGTAGAACTGTCAATTCTGAATGGTACACGACCATTTGTTTGCCAGAAGTCATCGGAGAAATTCGAGAAAAGCAGAAGAAGAGGCAAATCATTCTTCATCATGACAATGCGAGCTCTCACACATCGTATCAAGCAAAGGAATTTTTGACCGGCCAAAACATCGAATTGATGGGTCATCCGCCGTACAGCCCTGATTTGGCACCCAATGTCTTTTTTTGGTCCCCGCACATCAAAAATAAATTACGTGGTCAACTATTTTCGACACTCGAAGAAGCGGTTGATGCATTCAAAACTAATGTTTTGCAGTTACCTCAATCGGAGTGGAAAAAATGCTTCGAAAATTGTTTCAAACACATGCAAAATGTATTGATCATCATGGAGAATATTTTGAAAAACAATAAAACCAA
>NW_014562554.1:0-1457 GCF_001313825.1 Dinoponera quadriceps | reverse complement strand
TCTGCGAGAGAGAGAGAGAGAGAGAGAGAGAGAGAGAGAGAGAGAGAGAGAGAGAGAGAGAGAGAGAGAGAGCAAACGGAAAACCTGTGAGCCCGAAAAGACGATGCGCTACCGGAGCTGCCAAGGAAGCACAGCTGCCAGGAATATCGAACTTTGTAAGACCGCACATCTGGATTTTATTTGTTTTTATCGCGGGGATCATCCACTCGGTTGAGCGCCATATAACCTATACGACAGAAGTATACGACGACTTGAGAAGATATGATATTGCAAGTAAATATGAAATTCATTNTATTGCAAATAAATATGAAATTCATCGACGGTTGTTTCGGGGTAGCGCCAAGGGATCTCTCCGCCCGTGTACCGTCTCGTGCCGTCCTCTCCATCTTAGTTCAGCTGCCGCTCGAAAATTACGTTGACCACCCTACCGGCGGATTACGCTAGTCCCACGAAATGGTCTACGACGAGATCTCAAGTTGTATTACGACACGATATTGTTGTATAGCGTACTTTGTTATCGAGACTGGCCTAAGACAATGAAAGCTAACTATTGATATTGATTTATCTCCACATTCTGTCTTGTGATTTCGCTACTCATTTCAGCGTAACCAAGCGAACTCCCCGGCCTCCGACTTAAAGTGCCAGAGAACTACCAGTCCCGTTCAGAGCGTATCTCGAATGCAAGACGAGACAAACCGAATCCGAACCTGTGGAGATTTTGTCGATCACCACCCTTTTGTGGGAATGGCTAATCCGCACTTGGCACCCATTTTTTCTCTTAATGTTAAGCAGTAGCTCTCGCGTCCCGGGCTTCATCAGGTGGTATTTGCACTGTCGATTCGGAAACTCTGAATCGACAACCCGGTCGCAGNATCTCGAATGCAAGACGAGACAAACCGAATCCGAACCTGTGGAGATTTTGTCGATCACCACCCTTTTGTGGGAATGGCTAATCCGCACTTGGCACCCATTTTTTCTCTTAATGTTAAGCAGTAGCTCTCGCGTCCCGGGCTTCATCAGGTGGTATTTGCACTGTCGATTCGGAAAACTCTGAATCGACAACCCGATCGCAATACATTGCGTATAATACGTCTGAGCTAAATATCCCTCCCTCAAACGCAATTCTAATCTTGATTCCTAATCGTCGAATTTTAAGTACTCTATTTTAAAAATTAATCATAACACGGAATGCGCTTTTCCCTCAAACACGATGCTAGAATAAATGTATTTATTGAAACCGTCCACGAATACGTTTGTGCTATAAAGTGAAATTGCATGTGAAACTCACGTAATGGAAGACTCTCATCAGAAACATCCGACCTTAATTTATATCAGAGATCACTTAAATTTAAGTTCCCACTTTCATTCCGCTACACAGAATCTCCGTTAACAGAAGGATTTAGCTGAGACTGGAGATTCTTTGTAATCAGCGTCGCTTTTCATCCCGTTCCCATAGC
>NW_014562553.1:0-2766 GCF_001313825.1 Dinoponera quadriceps | reverse complement strand
CAGTGGTGACGATCCCTACTTAATTTACATTTGTTGTTGCCTTTATTATCGTTTTGCTTAAAGCAGATATCTAATAAGTTCGGTAGGGCAATAAACCCAAATTCTTCCCGAGAAGTCTCAGTTTCCTACTTTGATAGTTACAAGTCGCGTTTTGCGCATGCAAGAAATCGGCTCCTAATATTCCTTCATACTCAATTGGAAAATCATTTTTTACAACGTAGATTTTATAGTGTAAAGCTTGTCTCCCTAATTTTAAGTTTGCAATGAACTTACCTAACGTACTCGATTGATGTTCGGTTATTCCAATTATAACGGTGAGCGTTACTTTATCCAAAGTTACGGGAATTTTTCCCTTTAAAGTCTGCAATTCTGCAAAACTAATAGACGATCTCGTATCAAATAAAAGCGGTACCTTTCCCTGTCTGGCTTTGCATATCGGAAGTATTATTAAGTCTAATCATGTATGTGTTTGCTTAGTCTCCTTCACTTGGTTGATCTGGAATTCTCGAGCGCTTTGTGTTCCGTTGTATCTTCTCTGCTTCTTGTTTATACTTTCGTTTTCGTTAGGAGCGTTTCCACGTTTAATTCCACATCTATCAGTCGATGTGGTAGTGTTTCGATACTTTTCGCGACGTTTAAAATAAGGTACAGGGTATTCAACTGGCTTCCCATGTAGCTTCCAAAATTCATCGCGAGTGTGCCCCATCTTTTTGCAGTATGTGCAATATTTTTCGCGTTTACGCGGGGATGTTCGCTTAATGTTGATAAGATGTATCCGTTCGCGTAACAGCTGGTACGACAACCTCTCCCTTTATGCCATGTTGCCCTGTTGCTGCATTTGTGATACGGGAAATCTAATACATTCTCGAGCGCGCGGATATGTCGTCGGTTGACTGTTAAGTGGAAGTGAGATTTTGTGATTATTGTGGTGGTTATTTAATCTCTTTAGATTTTCTTCATCCATTGCTCCAGCAATTGTTTCAGCTAGCGTAGTGGGATCTGGGGATCGCACTATAGTTTGCAGCTTCTCATTCAGCACAAGTTGGAAATTAATTAGCGTTTGAAATTCAATACATTTGTGGATAGCACTCTTTTCTGCCGGGGTGCATACTACACCGTCAATGGCTGGCTTCTATAATTCTGTCCAAATTTTATCGACCCCCTTTCTGTAGACCTGCGCTTTTTTTCCGGTCTTCTGTTGTAAGAAATTAAATTCGCGTTGCAAGCGTTGCAAGCGTTGTAGTCGATCTTTATTTCGAATAGCAGGCCTCTAACGTTTCCCTCAATTGTCGGTGAGTCGTTACATTTTGGTTTTTCATTTCCGTCATGGCCTGTTCTTTTAGTTTCGCAGGTTATAGACTTAAAGAGGAAACCTCCTTTATCGGGTCAAAAAAATCGATATTTTGAAAATAGTCTTAATCGATTGTTAAACTATTCAAGAATATTCCCTGAAAATTTCAAATCGATATCTGCAATATTTACGAAGTTACGTAGTTAAAGCTGACGGATCGGGTGACGAGTTCAGACGGGACTAGCGACTCTCGGGCGGTCGCGTTTATACCTGCGTCATCGGAGAGTGTTTATACCTGCGTTGGAAAAGTCCGTTGGTAGAAATTTATGCATCTTTGATATGTAAAAAAAGATAAGAAGCTTGGAGGACGTGGAATGTTGACCGATGTACTGATAAAAAAATAACTCGATACTACGTATTAGCCATACCTCGAAATACTGATTCGGTCCAGGGCATGAAAAAAGCCATTTAAGCAACACTCGATCATCTAGCATCCACCGACAAGACACCGAAACACGGAAATTGTCCGGCTGGAGCTGATAGCTGGTGTAAGTGGCGCAAGGCTGAGGCAGCAGGTTGTGCAGCGACATTTAAACATCCCCCTCCTCTTCACCCAAATGCTGAGAAACATTTGCAACCGATCTTCGACGATCTTTCGAATGATATTTTTTTTGGAAATGTGTTTAGGCTGTTACAAACAGAATTCAAATGAAAGTTTCAATTCTACTGTTCGGTGTTTATCGCCTAAATACATTCACAGTGGAGCAAAAATCGTCTGCATTGCTGCGTATATTGCTGCATCGATATTTAACGAAGGCTACAATGTAGTGTTAATGATAATGAACAAATTGGTTATAGAAATTGGGATCCAGGCACAAAATTTTGCCATAACGAAGGACGAGAAACGAATAAACAGACAAAACCGCCGAAGCTATAGCAGCACAAAAGAGGCAAGAACGTATTGTAGGATGGAGATGATGGCTCAAAACGAGTTCTGCGAGGAAGCGGAGAGGCTACTTTATGCAGCTGGAATCGCTGATTAGCGTGAGACTGCCGTAAGTTGTGAATATGTAGTATTTTTTGCATCTAAATCTTTAAACGAGTTTTTCTCGAAACACGTTTTTTTCGATTTTGTGTACACGATTAAGAGAAATTTACTTAACCGATTTGGCTTTAAGACCTCTCATTTTAAAGAAAATTAAATTCTCTTCGAAGTGACATTAATTGTTTTTTGAAAAAAAATTTTTTTCATATTTTTTTCCCATTTTAAAGTAGATTTTTTAAGCGAAAAACGCACTTTCAATTTCAAAATGTGTAAAAACATGCGATTTTGACTTTTACTTTAAAAAATCGAAATGTCACATAAAAGCTAGTATCATAAATATTACAAAAAATTTTGGTTTTTAGTTTCAGATCAAAATTAAGAACGCTACAGTGTACACAGCGGAGACACTCCATAAGCGAAGCGATATTAA
>NW_014562552.1:0-684 GCF_001313825.1 Dinoponera quadriceps | reverse complement strand
TCAATTTTGTCCCCGCTCCACGGCCCGAGTACTGTAGCAGCCGCGGCCGTATATGAAAAGGCTTCATTACCTTCGGCTCAGCCAGCGCAGGAGTCCTGTTCATTTTCATGATATTCCACATAGGAAAACTCATAATCGATTCAGTCATTCGAGGATACGCCCTTCATTCCATTTTCGGATGGAGCCTGCATATCCTGGGAGCAGTCTGGGCAGCGCTAACGCACTTGCTACTTCAGCGAAGTCACACGGAGCCAAAGAAGACAAACAACGAACGAGCCACCAGCGAGGAAAAACAGCTCCAAGTGATAATGTCTCACGAAATTAATAGTGACGAGTGTATAAGCGCAAGTGTTCCACAATGCGAAAATAAAAACGCTAGAGACTACGGTGAATTAAATAAATACTTACACAATATAGAAATGAGAATAAGACTGGAAAACATTGCGAAACTTACATAGGAATAAGAAATTATAAATAGGACAGAAAACTGCATAAGGATAGAATAAGGAAAATGTCGAATGTAAATCGTACATTCAACATTTTCATCTAAAGGGGGTGGTGTCACGTCTGACGCGTAAGTACTTATAAAAAAGTCCGTGCAAACGCGCCCAACGTCTCTGAGTTATCTTTTTCACTTTAAACTTAGCGCCAAGACCGCCATCGGGAACTGTACAATCGAGTAGA
>NW_014562551.1:0-260 GCF_001313825.1 Dinoponera quadriceps | reverse complement strand
TTTCCCTTTTTCTTTACGAAACGATCGTTAAATAATAGTTAAATAATGATTTACGAATCGTTAAATAACGATTACGTTTCGTAGAAAAAAAAAGGGAAAGGTCCATTTGTTTTGTTGGAATGGTATAAAATACGGAGTTTTTTTTCCTCGGTTTAGTGACGTGCATAATAGAAAATGACGTGGCACCTCACTGATTAAAATATAAAGGTTACGACCTGATGACGTGGCACCTCACTGGTCAAAATATAAAGATTTCGACC
>NW_014562550.1:0-3236 GCF_001313825.1 Dinoponera quadriceps | reverse complement strand
CAAAAAACAAACATTATTTACGATTTTTTCTTCCTCAAACTTTAGACGCATTTTTTTCGAAACAACTTTTTTTTGCGCGCCGCACATGATTCCGCTTCAACGACTTAACCGATTTCGATGTTTGACGGCTCAAATTAAAGCTTATTCAATTTAGGGGGCCTTCAGGAAGCGTTAAAAAAAAAATTGTTTATTATTGTTTTTTTTAACGTTAAAGCAAAACCAAAAAACGGGAAAAGAGGGTCTTCTTTTTCGTAATGGCCGTCATTTCTTTTTAAAAGGGTTTTTTACAAATCGGAAAATCATAAGCCCCCCCAAATTTCATCTATTTTAAGAATATTTTTGGTTTTTTTGTTTCAGATCACTTGGCAGGGCCGTAGAGTGTGCAGCGCACATTGCTTATGGCCGCTCACGGCTTTATTCAGTGAGGGCTGGAGCCGTCATTTTGATTTTTTTTTTGGGCAAAAATGTTATTTATATTTTCAAATATGTACTAATAAATGCAATAAAAAGTTTTTTCAAAAAACATTTACGTTCGCTCAAAAAAAAATCATGAAATTACGTTAATTTGCGGGCCATTTGACTAGAACCTCCCCTTAATGTTATATAGGAGAAATTAATAATTAATTAATACTCTTTTACTCTTATTGTTTATGACTGCATATCTTTGAAATACGATTTAAAACTCAATGTATAATTTGAAGAACCGGTCTCCAATTTAAACAAGAATTCATTGTTTATTTTTGTAAAAATTATTTTTTTATATTATCAATAATGTAGTGTTTGTTGCTAATAAATAAATGTTCTAATCTTTTCAGTACTTTGTTAGAATTTCATTTTTAAACCTTAAGGGATACAATATTCTACTTCTACTAACAGGCATATGTTAGAAAAAATAGTTAAAAACATAGATAGTTTATATATTTTCCCATTTGCTCATCATTATTGGAATAACAGCAAAGATATTTATTAAGTTTGTAGGAAAAAATATCAAAATTCGAGAAAGTCCTTATTCTACATAATTATACTTACACTTTTTTCGAGTTTATTATATTCAATTAAATTAGATCCGCCAGTCACCGCCGCCAAATAGCTGAAATATCATTACGCAGACTGACCATCAAATTTTGAGCAAAATAAATATCCCTTCAAGGATCAGCCTTAAAAGCTCCGTGACTTATCAACGTGCAAATACTTTACACAGAAGGCACCCGGTCGCGGCGTCCGACACCGCACGCAAGAACACACACACACTGCATAAGAGACACGTCAAATTGTTTCACTGATAGTGACATAATTTAACAATGTTGCAAAGCGACTCGCTTACACTCGAGGTCTATGTTCCCGTAAACTATGAAAAAAAATAATTTTTTAAAATATACTCTATGACACCGCGCGCGAAAGTCAGGGCCCACGTCATTTCACTTCGCGATTTCTAAACTTTTGTTATGCTGCTTTCAGATATTATATGCGACTCAGATAAACTAAAAAACTTTTCCGCTCCGTGAGAAGAGATGCGCATGATCCGTCTCTCGCCATATTTCAGCAACCTGAGAACACCGTGTAATACTGTCCGATAAGTCCGTTGGTGTTCCCATCGAAAAATGCTGACCGTCATGACTAGGAAAGAAAGAAATAGACAAAAACGAGCTAATAAATAAGAGCCTCATCTTCACAGAAGTCAGTTTCAGTCGGGAGCTAGTTCAGTCCCTGCCGTAGTTCATTTCAATTTCAGGCAGTCGGTTTTCTTTTTAATCTTCGAGTTGTAGTCAGTTTTTCTCCAGTTTTTAGTCAAGAGTCAGATCAATGCAGCCGTGGTTCTTAGTTAGTGTCAATTCAGTCCTCGCCATTTTTCAAGTTAGTTTTACCTTTCTTACTTTTAGTCAGTTTTTACTTACCTCACCTTTTAGAACTTTCGCGGTTCTCCAATCTTATCCGTCTTGTCAGTCTCTGCCATACATCGCGCGAATCGCCTGGGACGAAATTTTCCCCTGCCGCCAACTTGAGTTGTCTCAGTCAGAACGCCTGTCTCCCTCTTTTTTCTAAAGACGACGTACTTCTCTTAATCTATTATTTGGGATTAGTCGACATTGAAGGTAAGTCATCCTTGTAAGATAATAATAATAACAACCGGTATCCATAAATCTATACGATCCGGACATCAACTTCATTCGTATTCCTTCGGAACGTAGCGGAAAAACTGTTGCCATCTCGACGTGCAAATTATAGAACTTAGCGAAACACTAATAAATTGTATTTTCTTCATTTTACTTTATTCAGTTATCGTCCTTCCTTCTTAATCCTACACATTCCATCGATCCTACCTCAAAACCACAGGTACAACTTTCCGCAACCTGCCCTCTCGGCTTACTTAGCCATAATGTGGCAGAGCCGCTCTCGCCGCGTATGTCACGGACCATCCAGGACGTGACAATCGTTCTTCTTACAATAAAAACTTCCTGATTTCGAGATACTAGTGTCCTTTGTAATTACGTAGAGTTTATATTTCAATTCCAATTTTTTGCGTTATATGATTAATACTGCATACATAAAATGCAAATAAGTCAGTTTATGGAAAAAAATATTTCCATTTCAAAAAAAAAATTTCAGATAAATAATAAAGAAGTGCTGGGATAATGAGCTCGCGAGTTTATAACGGACAATACTAATTCTACCTGCTTGAAGATTTCCAACAATTTTCAGTCTGATAAAGCGATTNGAGATACTAGTGTCCTTTGTAATTACGTAGAGTTTATATTTCAATTCCAATTTTTAGCGTTATATGATTAATACTGCATACATAAAATGCAAATAAGCCAGTTAATGGAAAAAAAATATTTCCATAAAAAAAAAATTTCAGATAAATAATAAAGAAGTGCTGGGATAATGAGCTCGCGAGTTTATAACGGACAATACTAATTCTACCTGCTTGAAGATTTCCAACAATTTTCAGTCTGATAAAGCGATTTTTATTAACATTTTTATCAAGAGAAAGTAACAAAAATCAAAATGAAGAAAAATTGCTAATGTCTCTGTATAAAAATAAATGAACAACACTTTAAACCAACTGTTGAAGATAACTCACTTTAGTGTCAAGACGGCTCATTTGCAAACATGGATTTATTGACAAAACGAATTGTTCTGATATCCTTATGAGCATTCGAAGTTAGTCAGTCTAATTTCGAGTCGCTTTGTATTGGGTGAGTGCAAAAGTTCGTGCGGAGGTGCAATAGATGGCG
>NW_014562549.1:0-265 GCF_001313825.1 Dinoponera quadriceps | reverse complement strand
CTGTTATAACACGTTTCAGTAATTCTGCATCGTCGTTGACTTCATTTAGTAACTCCTGAGCAACTTCCATTCGCGAACGAAAATCGCCGAGCTCATAAAAACACGTCTAACCTTAGCGGCTGCCAAAGACAAAGTAAACAATAAATACAGCTGAAAATTTTATCATACTTCAGGGGCATGTATACCAACATAATAAAACAAAATTTTGACGATCGCACTCTCCAAACCCGCGAAATTTAAAAATTCCCGTTATTTTCTGAACACC
>NW_014562548.1:0-223 GCF_001313825.1 Dinoponera quadriceps | reverse complement strand
TGGTGTGAGTCGGAAACGCTGGAGGAGGTTGTAACAATCACTCCTCCTGATGGCTGACTGGGCTCTGGCTTGAACTTACGCTAACTACCCCCCGAGTGATGAAGGGGAAGGCTCAGCGGGTCCCTTGTGAGACAAACTGCCGGCGGCTTGGTGTCGAGGCGCAGAAGGAACGCCAGCGGCTCGAGCGGTATGAAATTCACTAAGACAGCAAGCTGGTGCGCTG
>NW_014562547.1:0-1051 GCF_001313825.1 Dinoponera quadriceps | reverse complement strand
GTTCAAGGGATGCGTTAATATTTTTACTCGAAATATATAAAGTGTATAAATATTTACTTAATTCCTCGTCAAGTGTATATATCGTAAATTTTTGAAAATATTTCTTTTTATGTTGAACTATGTTGCACGCAAATTTTTATATTAATAAAAATGAGTTAAGATTAATTTCCTTCAGATTTTAAGCGATCTGAAAATGTTTCACATATTAATTACACAGTCACATAAAAAAGAATTTTTTGTGGCAGGGAGTTTGACTATGTTCACTGTATGTTTTTGGGGTCGCTGAATCCGAATCCGAGGTCGGTTTAACCCCTGGACGTCAGGGTTTAGCCATAACCTCAAAGAACCATTTAAAATTTATTAAAATGTCTAATCCTGATTATCCAAAACGATTGAAAACCTAAGAATCTGGTAACTCATCGACTCGCCAACTGAATTTATAATTCCATAACCCTTCATCTTTATTCTCTTTACGAAAATAAATTCTTGGCTCGTAAACATAGATGAGACCGTCGGCATTACCGTTACCCGATGTATACCGCGAGGAGGTTGCACGATCCGATTTTATACATCATTTAGCCCTTAAAAAGGCTGTTTACAGTTGAACGAATAAATAAATAAATAAATAAATATATAAATATATAAATAAAAAGCAAATAACAGATTTGTAGTTTTAGTCTTTCTTTTCTCATTTTAGTCTNTATCGAGTTCTTTTCTCCTCAAAAGATCGATGCAATGTCTTACGTTTTCTACTTCTCTTTGGTACGTCTTTCTTCAGATTCCAGCAGAAATCTGCCATCATATGTTCGTCCCATCTTCCCTGATAGCGACTTTCCATTACTTTTATGTCTTGATGAAAGCGTTCACCTTGTTCTTCGCTAAAATCTCCTAGGTTGTCTGGAAATTCATCCACATTACATTACATTACAGCGGTAGATTTTTGGAAATCGGGAAATACGATATAATTTGCAATAATATTTTGGATATCATGGCATTTGCTCGAAATATTAGTTTCCATGGAATTATTTTAGACGATCTATTTTGCGCCAGA
>NW_014562546.1:339-559 GCF_001313825.1 Dinoponera quadriceps | reverse complement strand
CTGTCGCAAAGGCTGAATAACACCCAAAGAAGGTCATGTTCAGTATCAGGAAAGGAATCGTCTATTATGAACTGCCATCAAAGAAAACGATACGAGTAAGTACTGCTCTCAACTGGCCAAATTGAAGCGAGCAATAGACCAGAAGCTGCCCGAATTGGCGAACAGAAAGGGTGTCGTATTCCACTAGGACAACGCTCGAACACACTTTTCTCTGATGACC
>NW_014562546.1:0-312 GCF_001313825.1 Dinoponera quadriceps | reverse complement strand
GAATGTTTTGGTGCACCCACCATATACTCCGGACCTTGCACCTTCAGACTATCACTTGTTCCGGGCGCTACAAAATAATTTGAATAAGAAAAACTTCAGTTCTCTGGACGTCTTTAAAACCACTTGGATAACTTCTTGGGCCAAAATCTCAGGACTTTTATGAAAGGGGGATAATGAAGCTCGCGGAGAAATGGCAGAAAGTCATTGAATAAAATAAAACATACGAGGGTGGATCAAATATAAACAATCCTTTTGCAAAAAAACATATATTTTTCAAAATCTATTCTAATTTATATTTTTCTTATTTTTCTA
>NW_014562545.1:0-1050 GCF_001313825.1 Dinoponera quadriceps | reverse complement strand
TTTAAGCGAAGATGATTATGAGCTCGGTTTAACGGATTTTGAATCGTACAACACGATACCGAACGTAACTTTGTCGAATAATAAGTTTTACTATGGCGATAACGACGAAGAAATTGTGATTCCTGAAGGATCGTACGAATTGTCTGCGATACATGAATATTTAAGACGCGCAATTTTACAATCTCGAAAAACAGTGCAGGCGAAAACTAACAAGAATACTCTATACAGATATAATGAGGATAATATCCTATAATAATTCGCGCCAATCTTAATACGATGAAAAGCGAAATAAAATGCGCTTATAGAATAAATTTTAACAAACTAAACAACATTGGCTCGCTCTTGGGATTCTCCTCGAATCGTATATTAGAGCCGCAGCGATGGTATGAATCGGACGCGCCGTTTAAGATTATCAACGTGAATATTATTGAATGCAACGTTGTCAGTAGTGCGTACAGCAACGGTACGCGCGTACATACGATACATAAATTCTCGCCTAGAATGGCACCAGGATATAAAATATCGGAAACGCCTGCACATATCATTTAACTTCCAATCATCGCGCGGAGCATTACGGATTTAACGGTGCGTGTTGTGGATCAAGAAGGACGATCGCTTGATTTTCGAGGAGAAGAGATTACCGTCAGGTTGCACATACGACGGCGACGATATTAGGTGAAATCTATGAGATGCTTGTGGTGAATCAAGTGGATCAACAGGAGAAACAAGTGGGAAATAAATTTTTTACGANAGCGGTACAAAATCCTCCGCTCGAAAGAAACTCAGTGCATTGAACGTAGAGTTTTTGAAATCTCTGGGATTCGTCGTACGGAATAATTGAGGAAAAAAAGATATGATTGACATTTTGAACATTGAAGGTGAGCCGATCTTTGACGATCGCATCGTCAAGATTGAATCTCATACGTACAACCCATACGCCAACACAACGTTAGGATATAGCGATGAGATAAGAATACCCATACCATACAACAGCATACAATACCATACAACAGCAGGATTTATATACATTGCCATGCGAGAGTTATCTTT
>NW_014562544.1:0-447 GCF_001313825.1 Dinoponera quadriceps | reverse complement strand
TAGCTCCTTTAGACTATTACTTGTTCCGGTCGATGCAGCACGGCTTGGTGGATACACACTTCAGAAACTACGAGTATGTGCGAAAATGGATCAACGAATGGATTGCATCAAAAGACCAATCGTTCTATCGTCGCGGAATCTACACGTTGCCCGAAAGATGGGAGAAATGTATAGCTAGCCAGGGAAAATACTTCGATTAATGTATTTTTTGCTTTTGATGTCGAAATAAATGAATTTTTTAAACAAAAAACCGCAGGAACTAAGTTTACCACCTAATAATAAATATAGTTTATATTAATTAATATTCAATAGTTTTGTTACTTCCTCTGCGAAATGTCTTTTCAAACACATACGAATATCCTTCGCAAGTAGTCAAATAAACGTCACCCCAATACGGCTGACGCGGCCCGATCAGAAACTTTACTGTCACCCAAATATGGGTGACGT
>NW_014562543.1:341-710 GCF_001313825.1 Dinoponera quadriceps | reverse complement strand
CTCATGGAATTAGCGTATTTAGTCGAAAAGATTCAAGCCGAAACGTGAACTTACATTAATTCACGTTTTCTGATGTGGAATCGAAAGATACGTTCGCCGCCTGAAGACTGCGAGGCTGCCGCATGGAAATATCGTAATAAATATGAATATTTCAATCACTCACGCCAATTTGCATCCGTCCACGATTTAACGTAAGGTAAGGCAAAATTCACACGACAATCACGTTATTTCGCCTATTACACGCATACTCGCAAATTTTGCCCGAGGATTGATTTCTTTTAACTTTTCTCGTGGAACTATCGTATTTGGTCGAAAAGATTCAAGCCGAAACGTGAATTTGCATTAGTTCACGTTTTCTGATGTAGAATC
>NW_014562543.1:0-235 GCF_001313825.1 Dinoponera quadriceps | reverse complement strand
AAATTCACACGACATTCACGTTATTTCGCCTATTACACGCAAACTCGCAAATTTCGCCCGAGGATTGATTTCTTTTAACTTTTCTCGTGGAACTAGCGGATTTGGTTGAAAAGATTCAAGAGGAAAAGAGAATTCCCTTCAGTTCACGTTTTCAGATGTAGAATCGAAAGAAACGCTCCCCGCTTGAAAACTTCGAGGCTACCGCATGGAAATAACGTAATAAAGCTGAATATTT
>NW_014562542.1:0-639 GCF_001313825.1 Dinoponera quadriceps | reverse complement strand
CGTGCGTACGCGGTCTCTCCCGTGGAAGTCGCGGGCACCGGATTCACAAAAACATCCATTTCGGGACGGTGTATTCGCCGTCTCTACCGTGAGCTCCCGGCCCTCTTGCCCGCGGCAGACCTGGGGATCGGCACGAGTTGGGGTGGTGCGTTCGCCGCCTCTGTGGAGTGTTATCCATCTCGGCCCCTCCACTCTGGCCGTTGGGCTCTGCACCTCCGGGGCATGCGAACGCCCCGGAATACCGTTCCGCGTACCGCGCCGTGTAATTCGAGACAACGCGTGTCTCTCCGTCNTAATTAGAGACAACGCGTGTCTCTCCGTCCGCACCTCACCGGAGGTACCCTCGACCGCCGCGAACCGCGAACCGACCGCCGCCGGCTGCACGTTGGCCAGGCTCGCCCGGCCGACTCCACCGTTCCTGTAAGGAGGCACGATACCGCGTGCCCTCCGCTCCGGGAGTCGACCGACGCGGGCACTCCGCGTGCAGCAACCACCGCGAACCGCGAACCGCGTACCACGACGCCGAGTCAAGCAGGTGCATTCCGCCGTTGCACTCCGATGCGAGAACGTCGAATTTAAACCTCGCGAAACGTCAACACGAAGCCGCGAAACATAAATACCGCGCCCGCTCGCCGCTAA
>NW_014562541.1:0-425 GCF_001313825.1 Dinoponera quadriceps | reverse complement strand
CATTCCTGCGAATGTCGTTTGCGCATTTGCTTTTCATCCGCATTCAGCAAATGTTTCGCACCCTTTTTTCCAATATGCCCACGGCCTCAGCTATCTCACACCTTTACTCGCCTATCGTCCAACACGATATTGTGCACTTTTTCGATAGTTTCCAGTGTGGATGCAGTTTTTGGCCGTCCTTCACGAGGGTCATCTTCGAGCGACGTGCGATCACGTTTAAATTCAGCTGCCCACTTTTTAACTGTTGAGATTGAAGGAGCAGAGTTCACGTAAACTTTTGTCAACTTTGGATGAATTTCCTTAGAGGTTAACCCATCCAAAACGAAGAATTTTATGACCGCACGATATTCAAATTTATGCATTTTAACGAAACACACGCAAGACGTGTACTGCAAAGACTCGTTTACACAAACTACTTGAGCAAA
>NW_014562540.1:0-302 GCF_001313825.1 Dinoponera quadriceps | reverse complement strand
ATTATTTGCATTGGGTAAGTCGGAAGTACCATTCTTATTTGAATCTATCTAAAAATTGGAATCTTTGAACCTCACTTTGCTTCTGAGATTGCAACAAAATTACATACCGGCCCCGGGAAACGTACCGATCTCAGGAAGCATATCGACTCTGGTAACTTACCGCTCTCCGGAAACTTATCGACTCCGGTAACTTATCGATTCTCAAAAACTTATCGACCTCAAGAAATTTAACTTACCCACTATTGATCAGTTGTTATTGTGTTATCCATTCTTACCGACAAAGACTGACACATAGAAGTTCT
>NW_014562539.1:0-1998 GCF_001313825.1 Dinoponera quadriceps | reverse complement strand
ACTCTTTCTTCTTTTAAATTTGCCATAACGACTTCGCAGGCGGAAAAAAGTAACAATAAGAGAAACACAACGCTACGCTCAAACGTTAACCTTAACAAACTGACGCCGTCTGCACAGCTATTTCGTGAAGGCCTCTACTAACCCCATGTAACGGAAGAACTCTCTACTACGTCTACGAATGGCAGCGCGCTCTCAGTTCGGTTTTTTTTGTGTCCCCCTCGTGTAGGGACCTAGTCAAGTTCTTCGAATATAGACAATGTGATCAGGGCCTGATGCAACAGCCAGAGCAAAAACAAAATACGGCAAATTCTAGTACTTGATATGGGCATGATTAGATATTCCATGGTAGATCATCTTAAATGGTCCTTATGAAGCTCGAATTTTGCAGTGAAATAAAGTATCTTGATCTAGGCTTAATTCGGCATATGCCTTCACCGCTACTTGTAAAGGATCATATCTTACCCACCTGATAAGCAATGACGTCATTATAAAAGCCTAATCCGGCGTGAATGGATATCTAATCAGGTTTCTTGAATTTTAGGTGGTAAACTTAATTCCTGCCGTTTTTCGTCTCCAAAATTGATTTGTTTCGAAAGGAAGATAAATGAATACATTAATAAAAGTAATTTCTTCCATTTTCTATTACTTTTTCTCATCTCTTCGGCAACATGGCAATCCCACATCAATTGGACGCGATGTCTCTTGAGGCAAACCATTCATCCACCCATTTTCGAACTTCTTTGTAACTGGAGAAGTGTGTGTCCGTAAGTGCGTGTTGTATCAACCGAAAGAGATGGTAATCCGACGGTGTCATGTCTAGAGAGTACGCTAGATGCGGGAGAACTTCCCATTCAAGCTGTAGAACAGTCTGCTTCACGCTTTTCGCAACATGCGGTCGAGCATTATCGTGCAAAAGAATGACTTTGCGTTTATTGTTGGCTACAGATGATCTTTTTACATCAACTCGTCAGTCAATCGGCATAATTGCTATTAGTAACGATTAGCTGTAATTAGCGGTTTCATTTGGACGCAAAAGCTCGTGAATACTGCACACCGTCTTAGTCTCACCAAATGCAGAGCAGGATCTTATGCGCATGAATATTCCTCTTCGGCGTTGAAATGGACGGTTTGCCGGGATCCACCCACGATTTCTTTCGCTAGAGATTATCAAAATAAATCCATTTTTCATCTCCAGTCATGATACGCCAAAAAATACTTTTTTCTTTGCCTGGCAAGCAAAGAAGTCGCGATAAACAAAGGATTCAAAATGGCATTTTCTGACAATTCATGTAGTAGCCATATTCCTTCCTTATGAATATTTCCCATGATATGAAGGCATTTTGAGACGACCATTGTAGTAACATTTAACGCTTTCGACAACTCTAAAAGCGTTTGAAATAGAGCTTTACGAACTGTCTCCGCGAAATTTTCACATTTTTGTAGTGAATATTCTCAATTTTCTATACGTTATTGAAAAATACATATCAAGAGTATATTTCAGTTAACCGTATATTTTTACTTGTTAACTGTTAAAGAATGATAATTCTAATATTGTCACGTAATATTGGAAGAGGGTTCAAATATTTTGTGATGAAATATGAGGAAGGGAGAGAAATAAAAAATACTCAAATTACGCGTGATATAATTGTTAAATATTTCCTGAGTAGTTCATAAAATTATTCTTAATCCAGTTATTAAAACCGTTATCTATATATAGGTGACATCATGGCAGCCTATGTGTTAAAATCAGTCACTAGAAATTTGGAATTTGTTGAGCTTTTTTTTCTTTTATCGTGACACCGTGTCTCTCATAGCAGCATATGGAAATGGATAACGGAAAAATGTTGCATGATGAAAACCAACCTTTAAAGTATCTTCAGAGAAATTACGGTACACGATACTTTTTATTATTCTCGGCGTTACCCAGATCCTAAATCATTGGGAAAGACAGAAACCGCGAAGCGAATATAACGATATCGTCCGGCCATAGAATTCCAT
>NW_014562538.1:362-1522 GCF_001313825.1 Dinoponera quadriceps | reverse complement strand
CATGTGCACGCGATAACAACAACTGTTGTTGTTACTAAACAACTGCGTGAGGAAAAACGCGGCAGGAGCCATATGAAAGGCCGCTCCTCCGTTGCAAAGAGGCCGATTTTGCCGAAGTCTGCCGGATCGAAAGATCGTAAGCTGCTCCGACTCCTGATCCCCAGATCGAGGAACCGCGACGGTGTGTGCGTCGTCACAGCTGTGCGTACGCAGCCGAACTCGACATCCTTTCCGTCCGGCAAGACCGAGGTAATGTGTACGCTGTCTCTCCCGTGGAAGTCGCGGGCACCGGTCTCCCAAATGCCCTTCGGAACGATTAGTTTACCGTCTTTGTCGAGAGTTCCCGACCTAGCCTGATCCACTCCGACCATCGGGCATCGCACCTTCGGGGTAAGCAAACGCCCCGGAGTTCTGTACCGTAATCCGCGCTCCCAGCCGCACCTCACCGGAGCTAACACTGGAATCTGTCAACCACCGCGTACCGAAAGACCGCGATCCGCGAATGCATTCCGCTGTATGCATCGCGACACGAACCGCGAAGTTTTAACGCACGTAACAACACGCAAACCGTATCACGCCGGAACCACAACACCGCGCCCGCTCCCCGCCGTCACCGTGAGCGTTACGAGCCGAGCATCGTGAGACATTTGTATTTCGCAATCCTCGATACACCGAACACCGATTAAGCCATCAAAACATAATTCGAAACACGGGGCAACGTATCTAAATCTATCGCCACAATGTTTACCGCCGAATAGATAGATTTAAAGCATGGCCCGCTGTTACTAAAAACTGTACTAAAAACGTGGCATACGAAATAAAATAGCAAGTAATTACCGATAGTCGCATTTTAATTCATTCGCTCCCACATACACACTCCCTCGCAATAAAACGAACGCCTGGAAATCCGGCAAGCTACGTCGGGATCACCGAGTTATACCGCACACGGTCAACCAGACCACCGGACGACCACCTCACCGGCCAGGGTTGGGCAGAAAGCCACCGACCGGCGAGGCACGGATCACAGTTTGCTTAACAGGATCTACGGCGAATCGAGCTCACAACTTGTCATCTTGACAATTGGCGCACGTTTGCTTTGGAGAGACAATTGGGAGACGATGGTGACGCGTCGTCGCGAGAACGGGCTGACCGGTCTTAGA
>NW_014562538.1:0-326 GCF_001313825.1 Dinoponera quadriceps | reverse complement strand
ACGCTCGCGAGCGATGTCATGGGTGCGCATTCGTCACGGAACAGTACGCTCATAGCGCGAGTCATGCGCCTAGACGAACGCGCGCGTCATGCTGTCAGCCCCGCGACAAAACGTTCAGTTGTTCCCGCCGTCGTCGTTCTACTTCTTGGGATACGTATCGTTTCGCCGCTCGTCGTCCTTATAGCCGTCTCCGTGGCGGTCGAAGCTCTTGTCGTGCTCGTCCGCTCTCGGGAGCGAAACAAACTTTCCGACAAACGCTCCGAAAGCGTCCCTGCCGAAAATCGCTTCGAGCGACATCTGACCAGAGCGTTGTGCGAAAATTCGGC
>NW_014562537.1:0-717 GCF_001313825.1 Dinoponera quadriceps | reverse complement strand
GCATATTGGTAATGAATATCCCCCTATTCCTATAGGGTATTCTGTTGTTTATAAAGAGTCTTATAAAACTATTAAGTTTCTTTTAGATAAAATACAATACAAAAAATATAAATGGCTTATATGTTGCGATTTAAAAATAGTTGCACTTGTTACAGGTTTACAACTAAGATATACAAAGTACATGTGCGTTTTATGTAAATGAGACAGTCGTGACAAAAGCTCTCACTTCAAGAAAAAGAATTGGCCATTGCGAAAAGCTGACAAAGTTGGTGAATTAAATTTACAAAATGAGGCATTAGTGCAAAGAAAAGACATAATTCTTCCTCCATTACACATCAAACTGGGGATAATGAAAGTTTTCGATAAAGGCATGGATCGAAACGGTCAGGGTTTTTTATGCTTGAAAGAGAAATTTCCTAACCTTAGTAATGAAAAAATCAAGGAAGGTGTATTCACTGGTCCAGATATAAAGAAACTTATACAAGACAAAGTCTTTGAAAATAAGCTGAATGTACTTGAGCTGAAAGCTTGCAAAGCATTTAAGACTGTCATTTCTAACTTTTTGAAAAATAACAAAAGTAGTAACCACAAAATACTTGTTGAAAATATGAATGACGCTCTAAAGAATCTTGGATGTAATACGAGGACAGTCTGATAAGTACTTAGCCTACAATAGAAAAACGAAAATTTTGGAAAAGTGGCGATTTATTTCTCAAC
>NW_014562536.1:0-1671 GCF_001313825.1 Dinoponera quadriceps | reverse complement strand
TATGGCTCACTAAAGACATCTAGCGGAAAACGCTCAGAACTTTTTACTTTACCTAATATATAATATCGTCGTAGTTAAAAGGCGCACGCGGTTGCCCTCTGATAGCTCCGTCAGCGACCTTTCTGAGAGAAATAATTTTTTATTAACTACCTACGACACTAATGTTTTCGATTCTGCGGAAAATAATGAGACAGAGATGACAAATTTCGCCGCAAATGTAGTACCTCAAATTCGCGAAACCGAAGTAGATGAAGAAATTAATAGAATACGTGGCGCAATAGATCGTTCCTGCTTTTCGCAAGCCGGACCCACTAATCTTAGTAGAAGACTTATCGACAATGCCGATTTGTAAGCTGATGTGGAGAAATTGGGTAATTTAAGAGTAATACTCGCAACTCAAATCGAAACGTCGTGAATAAAGAAAACTTTAATTCTATCCAACAGCGTTTAATCCGTCACGCTACTATTATTTTTAATAGTTACTAATGGTACCGAGAAGCAAGGGAACAGATATCTATGTTTGACGGACTCGACAAACATCGACTGGTAGAATTCTTAACCGCCTGCAATTACGATTTCGAAATTATTGACATAGAAGACAAACAGGCACTACATATGGCTATACTCTGTACTAAACTAAACGGACATACCCTGACTGAAGTAAAGAATCAAGAATCAAGACGTTTACGATTACGCCACGTTCAAAGCGGATTGGAGGCTAGTTACGTTAAAAAGAAATCGGTTATGCGTCTGCAACAAAAATTTAATCTCATATACAGAAACCTGACAAGGACGCACGCCAATATGTACAACGCGTAGAACGCCTTTAGCGTGATTTGTTCGTAGCCTCCACTAATGGAGAAGAATATTCTTGGTATATACCTCCACTGAGAAACGCGGAATCCATCGATATATTAAATCTCAGGCATCCATTAACTCTCAATAGGAATTAAACAAACAATAGTGAAGTCATGCGCGCTCGTGACACTAGCAGACGCCATAGCTAGAGAAAATAAGAAAGTACGCGGATTAGAAAATAATCGCGACATTACTATATTAAATCGATGTCGTACCGCGTCTCACCCTAGCCAGCAGCCTCCCGGTAAAATCCTTAAATGTTTAAAATGTGGGAAATTAGGGCATTAAGGAACAGAATGCCGGTCAAGCCGATTCGCAAATAGATTCATGTTACCAAAACCTAGTGAACATCCGCAGTAGAGGGGTTAGGCCGGTTCTGGCTCAATTGGATCTGTTTTACCGAACGAGTAGCAAATCCAGTTGGCGCAGTTGGATCTGTTTTACCGGCCGAGTAGCAAAAACCAGTTGGCGCAGCTAGCGTAGTTAGCGCNATGATCGCTGTTAATTATTTACCTATTGCGAGTTACCAACATTTTTTTTCACTGATTTATTCGAAATTTTGTAAGGAATCGAAATATCTTAGCAGGAGAGGGGTTAGGCCGGTTCTGGCTCAATTGGATCTGTTTTACCGAACGAGTAGCAAATCCAGTTGGCGCAGTTGGATCTGTTTTACCGGCCGAGTAGCAAAAACCAGTTGGCGCAGCTAGCGTAGTTAGCGCAGTTGGCGCAGTTGGCGCAGTTGGCGCAGTTGGCGCTGTTTTTATTTTTTTTTATCGACCGAATAGCAGCAGTCGGTAGGCGCTGTTTTTTTTT
>NW_014562535.1:0-1340 GCF_001313825.1 Dinoponera quadriceps | reverse complement strand
TATATAATTAACTTTTATTTTTAATGTTTAATTTTTAATCTTTTCTAAACCACACTTTCGCAGAGGAGAGTTTCTGGTTTGCATGCGCGCACATAAATTTCACATCCTCAACAAGGCTTTAAAGTCCAAGAACAAAATAGTACATCGGTTTTGGTGGTCTGAACAATTGGAAAAACTACACCATCTTCGTCATTCTTACACAGGACTAAAAGGACATCCTACGTTGCCTAACGCGCGGAACGTTTCTCAAAGGTCGCCTATCGCGTGAAAGGACATGTAAAAAAAGAATCGGGATAAATAAAATGCGGGAATGATTGTAACGGTGTCGTCCTTTCCGGTTCGTGCCTCACGGCGTAATGATTCACCCGCGTTGCAGGCGTCAACCGTTCGTGCCGCTGAACATCGCGAGTGCAGTTAAGTCTTTTGTGCCAAAGATGCAATTATGCAGCCGGTTGGATGCTACGACGGTCGCAGGCGAGCGCAGGATATCGCGTTACGTAAAACCTTCTCCGTAAGATCGGCGTTACGAGATCGTCCGGGCTGACAATGGATGGTCGCGTGCGCGCGCGCGCGCAATGACGCAGAATACTTCTCATTAACAAAGCCGAGTGTCCCGCCGCGACCGCCTGGCGAGTCGGAATTCTTATCTCACGGGTAAGCAAAGCTCAAGCAATTAATTTGAAACCGATTCTTCGAGCTCTGACGGCTCGTGCGCGCGTCGTTATTGTTGTTTCCTGAGAAGAGGTGTACTCATCGACAACGATTCTCACGACGCGATGCTGCGTCGTAAAATCCGCGCGAGCTTCTGTCACCGCGTGCAATTAAATCAACCTATAAGCGCGTAATATTATTTAATATTAAATAATATTTCTGGAATATTAATAGATGGTCCATATGTCCACTTTTGATATTTAAAAAAGGATATAATATTATATCCGTAACACTATGTTTCTAATACAAAAATCGAAAATTTCCAGAAAATCTCAGAATTTGCAGATTTATATTAGGAGAATATAATGACTGAGAAAGTGGTACGACTTTACTCCTGCTACCTCTTCAGTTATTATATGTTCCTTATACAAAAATTTCAAAATTCCCGAAATTCCACCCTAAAAATCGCAGATTTGTCTTAGGAGAACATAAGAATCGAGAAAGTGACACGACCTTACTCCTGCTACCTCTTCGGTTATTATATGTTCCTTATACAAAAATTTCAAAATTCCCGCAACTCCACCCCAAAAATCGCAGATTTCTCTTAGGAAAACATAAAGATCGAGAAAGTGACACGACCTTACTCCTGCTACCTCTTCGGTTATTATATGTTCCTTATACAAAAATCC
>NW_014562534.1:0-468 GCF_001313825.1 Dinoponera quadriceps | reverse complement strand
ATTATAGATAACAAAAACTAGATGCCCAATCAAAAAAACTGTTGTGAAAAAAGAGCATACATAGATAAAAGTTTAATCACTTTTTTCTCGAAAACTATAGAGCTTGATCAAAACTATCCAAGAGTAAAAATGTCTTGAAATTTATTGAAAAATACTCTCAAATTTTTTAAGATTTTTGGAGATAATTTTTGATTTTTTTGAAAAATCGGAAAATCAAAATTTGCAAAAAATGTCTCCAAAAAATCTGAAAAAATTTTAGAGTATTCTTCAATCAATTCTAAGACATTTTTATTCTCAAACAATTTTCATTTAAGCCTTTGGTTTTCAAGGAAAAAATTAATAAAGAAAAAATTCGATTTTTTGGACTTTTTTGCATTTCGGCCGCCATTTTGGCAAAAAAAAACATAAATGTAAAACATAAACATAAATGTAAAAATCCCTGTTAAACTTCAACAAATTTATGCACCG
>NW_014562533.1:0-1440 GCF_001313825.1 Dinoponera quadriceps | reverse complement strand
TGCAGAAGAATAACTTTGTCATGTCTTTGCTTGTATTCCGGCCGTTTTTTTCGTAATGCACAGCTCAAACGAGTCAATTGTAACCTATACCGATGGTCCGTAATGGGTTCACTAAGATCTTCATCGAGTAATGCCTCCAATTCTTTGTCTTCGAATTTTTTGGCTGTCTAGAACGAAGTTTGTCTTCAACCCTGAAATAACCATTCTTGAAACGTCGAAACCATTCCCTACATGATTTGACAGTTGGAGCATTGTCACCATAAACTTCTATAAACATTCGATGCGCTTGTTCGCTTCAGCTATACTTTTCTTTCAATTAAAGCAGAAAACTGAAACCTCCCGCAAATGCTGCTTAGTTAATACAAAATTTGACATATTCAACACAGTAAAAAACAGGGGTTTTGTATGAAACTCTAAACGATATATACTGAATATTATTGACAAATGTCTAACCTCTCTGTAACCACCGAAATCAGCTGTCACTATGAAACATTCATAACAGCCAGAGCCATCTTTTGAAAACGGACCGAACTAATTTATACTCCCAATAATTTGTACTCCCAATATATGTATATGTACGTAAATACGTGGCTGCAGAAAATATGACACTTCAGTAAGCAAACACAAGAACTTCTTAGTCATAGTAAACTGAAAAACACAATTTTGCTATCTCATCATATATACTGTGAACTTGTAAGAGACGTAATGGACTTATGTATAACTATTTCATCTATAAGTACACAACGAATAAAATTTAATTTTCTTGTTTACTTTAACTGTACGTAAGTATATGTCCGCCACTGTATATGCAAGGTAAGGCGAAAGTTTGGGTACCCTGAAATATTTCGAGAATTGCGCATTTTAGCAAAAAATAGTTCAGACAAAAATTTTAGGATTTTGAGGGCGGAGCTCAATGGTGATTTAGACTTTGATCTTGAGGTCAAATTTGAAAGTTTGAAAGATTTGTTTGAAGATTNTTTTTAAGTGGAACCCCTCAGATTTTATTGTAAATTATTATAGTCTTTCTTGAAATCTTTGCAAATTATTATAACGAAATATTTTTGTATTAAGTACTTTTCGAGTTATAATGCTTGAAACTTGTAACATCGCCGGCATTAGCGTTATCAAAGGTAGATATGAGGACCCCACGATTCGTTAGTGCCATAGTATTTTCTGACCCTAAACTCTCTCTACTGTGTGTAAGTACGTGTGTATATGTGTGATCGTGTGTGTTTGTGTGTGTGTGTATCAGCAGAGATAAAGACCCCATAGGGTTCTTGATCTCAGGAAAGGCTATAATATTATGCAATAAAATTTGGGAGGTTCCCATTAAAAAAATAAGTAGTCCTTTAAATAATTTTCAAATTCGTCCTCAAGATCAAAGTCAAAGTCACCATTGAGTTCCGCACTCAAAATCTTAAAACTTTTGTCTCATCCATT
>NW_014562532.1:274-8241 GCF_001313825.1 Dinoponera quadriceps | reverse complement strand
AAGGGGACTCACGTAAATAAAGCACCCCGAATCGTGAGAGGCAAGGGGATTCACGTAAATCAAGCACCCCGAATCGTGAGAGGCAAGTGGACTCACATAAATTAAGCACCCTAAAGGGAACAGAAGTCTACTATGTCCTCGTCGTTGTTCCTGGGTATGGCTAAACGTAGGCATTTAATTTATAATTTGACCAAGCTCATCCGGCGATTTTCTAGCGTCACAGATGGGTGTCTCTTTCGCTGGTCGGGTTTGAAGGTTATTTAGTTACGAGATTATGGGGTTTTTTGGTNTCACGTAAATCAAGCACCCCGAATCGTGAGAGGCAAGTGGACTCACATAAATTAAGCACCCTAAAGGGAACAGAAGTCTACTATGTCCTCGTCGTTGTTCCTGGGTATGGCTAAACGTAGGCATTTAATTTATAATTTGACCAAGCTCATCCGGCGATTTTCTAGCGTCACAGATGGGTGTCTCTTTCGCTGGTCGGGTTTGAAGGTTATTTAGTTACGAGATTATGGGGTTTTTTGGTTAAAGGGTGTAGAGTTAAGAGGTTAAGAGGTTATAGGGTTTGAACAAAATGAGGTTTACAATACTTTGATTAAGAACTCATTTACTGCAATTTTCTGACGTCAGAGATGCATGTCCCTCTTTTTGGTCAGGTTTTAAGATTATGTGGTTACGGGGTTATGGGGTTTTCGTTTTAACGGGGTTTAGGGTAAAGGGGTTTAGAGGTTATAGGGTTTGAACATAATGAGGTTTACAATACTTTGATTAAGAGTTAATGTACTTCGACTTTCTGAAGATATATGTGTTATTTTTTCGGGTCGGGTTATGTGGTAATGAAGTTATGCGTTTTTGGGTTTTCAAAGTAGAAGGGTTATGGGATCAAAGAATTTTCGGTGATTAAAATTTGCGGTGGTTAATGATTCCACGAGTTGCTGAGTTTTGGGTTTAATTTTGAGGTTATGAAAAATCCTGATGTGATGGAGAAAAACTGGCTTTGGATTCGGTTTCAGCGACCCAAAAAACATATAATCCACGTAGTCTGGTCGAAAGAACATTTCATCGATTTTTTTTGTGGTCCTGTGTTACTTTCGCCATTTATTTACAGAAAATATCTTGGATGAAGTAATTGCTCAAACCAATGACTATGCACGTAAAGTACTTTGTAGCCGTGAAACAAAGAAACATTCTAGAATGAATGCTTGGAAAGAAACCACAAAAGTTGAAATATTGGTATTTGTGGGATTAATTTTACATATGGGAACTATACGAATAAACCGTATTTAAGATTACTGGAAAACAGATACACTTTCTGGCTTGAGTGTATTCTCATATAATATGAGCAGGAATCGTTTTCTTTTATTGCTGAGAGCATTACACATCGCAAAAATTCGAGAGCAAAATTGCAGAACGCCCAAAGGATCGACTATATAAAGTCAGAAGTATGATGAATTTGTTCAACACGCGATTAGCTGAAATATATAACTCGCGACAGGAGATTAGATGAGTCAATGATATTGTGGCGTGCACAGTTCATTTTTAAACAGTATATTCCAAACAAACGCCATAAATATAGCATCAAGTTATACATGATTACAACACCTAATGGTATGGTTATCAAATTTATGGTGTATACCGGCATGGTTGATTATTCTAGTGAAAAAGGACATTCACAAAAAGTAGTGTTGAATTTAATGGAAGGAATGTTAGATGTTGGGCATAGTGTATATACAAGGTCTGTTCAAAAAGTATCGCGAATTTTGTGTTTTTTCAAAAATTATTTATTTATTCATGAATATCTATTTTGTCTCCTTCAAAGTAATCCCCATCAGATATTATACACTTGCTCCAACGTTTTTTCCAATCCTCGAAGCATTTAAAAAAATCATTTTTTGTGATCTTGTTCAGCTCCTCCTTCAATGCCGTTTTTATCTCTTCAATCGTAGCGTAGCGTCGTCCTTTCATGTGCCTCTTCAGTTTCGGGAACAAGAAAAAGTCACAGGGGGCCAGGTCTGGGAATACGGTGACTGCGGCATCATTAGTGTGTTGTTTTTGGCCAAAAATTCGCGTACAAGCAACGATGTGTTAGCAGAGGCGTTGGTACGAATTTCGCGGCGACCCGTCTCATGCCCAAATCATTAGTAAAAATCGAATGGCACGAGCCAATCGATATGTTTAGGTCCTCAGCAACTTCTCTAACGGTGATTCAACGATTTGCCAATACTATTTTCTTCACTTCATCAATGTTTTCGTCTGTTGTTGACGTGCTCGGGCGTCCGGCACGCTCTTTGTCGTTCACATATTATCGGCCTTCTGAGAACATTTTGTACCACGGATAAACGTTGCTTCGGTCCAAAGTAGCTTCACCATATGCCACAGTCAACATTCGGAATGCGTCTGCGCACTTAATTTTGTTTTTCACACAAAATTTGATACAGAATCTTTGATCCATTTTTTGGAATAGGCAAAAATCGAAGACGATCCAAAACACGTCCAAACAGCTGTCAAAGATAAACTGAATATTCAAAATGGCCAAACTTGTCGGCATAAGTGAGGGACATGAGTACCAACATAACGCCACAAAATAATCGAAAATCGAATATATGTAACCCGCGGAAATTCAAAATTCGCGATACTTTTTGAACAGACCTCGTATAGATAATTATTATAATAGCTATGAACTGATAAAATATCTTGCTGATAGAAAAACTCATTGCACTGGGAAAATCAGAAAGAACAGGAAGACATTTAACCTCAAAGAGGTTAGCGAGAAAAAACTAGAGAAAGGAGAAACTGTAACAAAGTATGCTAATGGTGTAATGATTAGCAAATGGAAAGATAAAAGAGACGTAACTTACATTTCTAATGAATACAAAAATGATATTGTAGAAACGACAAACATAGGACGCGAAATGAAATCAAAACCACTTCCTATCATTCAATATAGTACATTTATGGCAGGTATTGATAAGCAAGATCAGATGCTCGACTGTTATCCATGTGAAAGAAAAACTATTAGATGGCCTACCAAAATATTTGTGCATATTTTGCAATTAATGATTTCAAATTCTCACTTTCTCTATAACAAATATTCCAATAAAAACATATCATTTTATGATTTTCGTTTATCGGTGATAAGGTGTTTTTTGAAACCCAATAATCAGTCCTTCGTGAATCACATACTTTTCAGCAGAATCAGAACATATGCTCAAACCGCGAGAAGAATAGAAAGTTGGAAAGATATTGCGCAACCAGTGCAAAAAGGTGCTATTCCCAGGGAAAACGTAAGGAAACCATTTATATTTGCTAAGTTTGTGACGGATCTCCCGGTTATTGCTTAGATTATACGAAGGTGACCAACAAATAAAATATTTGAAAATATTGTTTGCAGTAATAATACCATTATAACCAACTTATAATAATTCATTTACATCAAATATTTGTTAGTGATAAAGAATCATACAAAAATAATACATTTTGTCACTTATTTTGATTATTTTGTTTCATTTCTACACATCACGCGCCAGAGCGTAATGTGGCATTTAGGAAATCAGTTTACCTCTAGTTCCTATCACGCTCTGCCGCGTAGTCAAAATATTCTATCAGGAGAGACCTAAATATTGCTTATTAAATTGCGTATAATACACATAATCATGTTTTATCACTAATTTTCAATAATATTTGTTATAAAAAATAAGTGGCCTTCCGGGAAAACCCCATTTATACAGTGGGGCACTAACTATCAACACATCTTCACGTGACCGGCAGTTAATGTGTTAATCTCCGCGCGTGGAGCTTCCTTACTGACAGTACGCGCACTGCTGACTGAATAATGGAACACGCGTCTGAGAAGTCCGCCGAGAAAGCTATCGAACAGACGTGACCTTGTTGATACGAAGATCTTACGAAAGTTCGAGGAATATTCTAGATAACACCATATCATATAATAAATGTTGAATAATATCTCCTTAATCGTAACGTCTAAATTGTAATGTCACGGTAAGCGTCCCGAACTCAAATGGAATTCTCTCCTCTAGGAGGTGATCTCTTATATTTATTTCTATTGTGCGAAAATTCGTTACGCGCAAAGGGATATAATTAGGAGATGAAAAATGCTTTACAACGTTACAACCAATGTGTACTTTCCGTTCGCATATTAAAACGGCACCACGCGAAGAAAAGGGGATTGTACATCTTCCGTAACATAAGGCTCGCAAGTGACGCAATAAACGAGGAGTTTATCTGGAAATCCGCACCCCATGCTAGTCAATTTGTCGCTTTCGAGTATCCGCGTTGTCGAAGATATTCTGTAAAATATATCGGAAGCAACTTGCTTCCGACTAGGTACAGGATCGGAATTGGGACATTGTAATGTAATATCGATATTCGAAACATCGGCATATACAAGTTTTTCACGCTTTTTATATATATCGAAGCAGATTATACGCGCGAGTTTGTCAGAGAATTTTACAAAATACACATAATCATATATAACACTATCATACTTGATGGATATAAAGACTTTACCACCGCGGGTCTAACAGAATTTCAAAATTCAAGTAAATTTTTTTAAACGCATTGTTTATCACCTGTATCAGATCTAACAGATTGTCATAGGCGCCTCGTGCTACGTGAGTAACACCGACGTTCATCGCTTTCTTCCCATTTTTTACTCTGATACCCGAAAGTACGACTCTTCCCTCGCTAGAGCGAATGTGCAAAAAACTATAGGAAAACTGAATTTTTCGGTAAGAAAGACCTCCTATTTTTCGCGTAGATTCAATTGTTGCGGTAATTTCGTAGTAAACGTCGTGGTTGTACCTTCCGTAAAGTAGCGCATGCTACTGTTGCTCGGAAGGATCATGAGAAATTGTTCTCGCATCATGATTACAAAAGTGATTTTAGACTCAAAGCAAGAATCCAGGAATCGAATTTAGATTGATATCCTTGCCAGCTGACTAATAGCTCTTTAGCGTTCCTGCGTCCTCTATTTTTTGTCATCTTGTCGACGATAAACTCTTCTCGTTGAAAGTTCTTGTTCACCTGAACTAATTCCTGCTCTTAGAATATGCCGTCTATGACTTCGCCGGCCAGATTATGCAATTCGTACACACGGGGATTCCGCCACTCGAGAGCACGATGAATAAAAAATATCTCTTAGGTCCAATTTGCCTCGTATCCTTTCTCGAAGATACCTTTCGCCCGACTAACTCGTACCAGATCGCTCACATGATATTTAGCTTATTGATTACGAAATTTTTCTTCATGTTCGTCGAGATTGAAGTAAGTGTTTTATATTTTCATGAGCGACGTGCGCGTTTTCAAACATGACAACGCAGATTGCATCTTGATAGTAGAATAACGAGTGTGATTGTAGGCGTGTACGATATCTTGTAAAATTTCGATATAGCGATACATATTTTTATGCGTGAAATAACGCCATAAGCGTTGCTTGAGCGTTCTGTTGAAACCTTTGACCATAATCGCCTTTACTTTGCAATTGTGTGCTGTGTGAAAACATATGTTCTTTTCCATTAAAAATGTTTGAAACGCTTTACCGAGAAATTCTTTACCTTTGTCTATCTATAAGCTCACCGATACCCGAACTCCGTTTTTGAGAGCATGCGATGGCAGGCCTTTGTCACGGCGCTGGTCGCTTTATCCCGTATCGGTCCACCTAGGCAAATTTGCTAAACACGTCGATGATCGTCAGCAGGTAACGATAACCGTCGTTATAATTCCTAAGTTTGTAGAGTTCGATCAAATTGGTCTCCCACAAGTCGTCGATATGACATTGTAATGCCAACGTTGGAATTTACGACGTATTGGCCTGTTTATAGAATGTACCTGTCCTGTGATTTGAACCAGTGATGCGAACAATCTCGTCACGGGTGGAGTCAGATTCGACGGCTCGCGACAGATTTTTCGTCGCCAAATATTCCGCGTAATGTGTCGGATTGTAATAAAATTTCGCGAGGTTCTTCATTCCAATATGTTCCAATTGATCAATCGTATTTTACTTATTGAGTTAGAAGCGTTGTCGTTCACGCGTGTTTTATGTCGATACTGACCGTAAATGTTGCTCGCGTGCGATCATCTTCGCGATCTTTCGAGAAAGACGTCTCTCTGCTCTTACGTTTATGCGTTTGCCGATGCGGCAGCGAGACAGTTTGTCGCTAATACCTGTCGAAGAAGCCATACTTAAATTCATTGGGTTCCAATTGATCATACGCCTTTTATTCACAGATTTAGAAACGTCATCACTTATATGAGTTTTATTTCTGTTCTGATTAGAAACTACAAACAGAGGACGTGCATGATTATTCTCGCGAACTTTCGTTTCGAAAGAAGCCTCGCCGATCGCGCTCTTGGACAGAGTTTGCCCGGTAGGTGATAGGATCGAGTTGTTGGAAGCTCTCGGGAGTGTTTCTCTCAAACCTTCGGAAAAATCGCTTTCTTCTCTCTTTTTTATATCGTCTTTCAGTAATTCAGTATTTCCCATAAATTCGGTAGAAGAATATTTATTACGTAGTAACCGTGCGAACCGATCTCTCGCTACAGTTCTTACGGTTTTTCTCTCGCGAGCAGCGTCGTTCAAGAGTTTGACGATATTCGAACCTATAAAAATTCTGTAATCAACACTCTGTACACATTCTGTACACATTCTGTACACATTCTGTAGTCACGGCTCTCTGCTTGTCCCAGTTTAACCTAAGTGGTACTGCTTCATCACACAAATGCGAAAGCAGCTTATGCGTTTTTGCGCGATAATTTTTTGAAATTTTATTCAATATTCTTCTAATATTTTTCTTCTGTTAGTGGCTATGGTGAAGATGCAGTCCTACTGCTCTGTGTTCCTTTTGCTTAGGCGGGGTAACTTTCAACGTTTGCGAAACAACGGTTTGTAAACCAGTAATATTTTTAATAACATCTACGTTTTCTTCCGTCGCGTTTGTGTGATCCTCGTCATACGTATTTTCTCCGTCTTCGTGGTTACCGTTGTTATCTTCGCCGGTTGCGGCCACATCGTCGGTCTTGGTATTATTTGTGTCGCGCGCAAGACGCTTTTCCCGCTCACGGAAAAAATATAAATAACGCTGAAGCATTTCTTAGTATTATCTTCATTTTTCCCGCGCCACCGAGCGCCACCGAGTGCCGGCGAGATAAGAATCCTATACATCTCTACGTCGAGACGCGACAGGGCGGTGCCCGCCGTATGTACTTTAATGACAGTGGTGTCATGCTCAACTTAGTTGTGGCGTTGTCTATCGAAGTAGAAGGATTCGTCGTCGTCGTCATCGTTATCGTCGATGACAATGGCGAGGATAAATGTTCTTGTTGTTTCAATCTTTCGAAATCATTCATAGAAATCAACACCATCTTCTTGACCCTTTCCATAACATGTATATGCTCAATTTCCACCATCTCTGATGACTCTGGATAATACAGCGCTAAAGATAGAGTTGAATATATATGTGGCGGTTGAAACAAACGGCGGCGATTATATTTTGTAATCAAGGCAACGGCTTGTTTTCGCACACATATTTGTTCCTTCTTATTTTGTTTTACTTATTATTTTATTTTTTTTGCTCTGCGGCTCCACACACTCTCGTTTGAAACCCCAAACATCGCGGACGCGCGCTCCCGTCGGTCTTTTCGCCATCGACGTCGTCGTTCCCCTTTGTGCGCGAATTTACTCTGTTAAACCCAGTTAAAGTTTCTACATTTATTTCAAACGCCCCAGCATTATTGTGTACAAGTTCTTTCTTAAATAGCGGTAAACGCTAAGTTGGTGACCCCGACGTGATAGTGAGTGTACATCAAGTTCAGTGCTTCGCTGTGTTTTCGGCTCGCGTGTGTGTTCGCACGTCGGCTTTGCGTGCCCGCTGACTTTTCGGTGCGTTTTCGCGAGTTCGGGACATTTTCTTCGAGTATGCTTCGCTCTCCGCCCGACCGGCCGACGG
>NW_014562532.1:0-208 GCF_001313825.1 Dinoponera quadriceps | reverse complement strand
CTGCCGCCCAGACGCAAGAATTGGACGCGGTGGATGCCGTTCACAATTGCCGGCTGCCTCCCTTCTGGCGAGAGAACCCGGAACTCTGGTTCTTCCAGGTTGAGTCGGCATTTTAAGTGCACCGTGTTCGCGGCGACGACAGCCGTTATCACGCTGTCGTCCTCCCTGGACACCGCGGCTCTCCAGGAGCTCGCCGATGTGCTCAGGA
>NW_014562531.1:0-845 GCF_001313825.1 Dinoponera quadriceps | reverse complement strand
CTCTCTCTCTCTCTCTTACACTATCAAACCAATTCCACAATAGCGTGTACACATTATACACATTATACACTCCTGTAAGTGACTGGATTTTGACGGGTTCAGTAGAGAGGAATCATCATCCTCCGCTTAATCTTTAGAGGGCCGGGATTTGAGATGGCATATCCGCCTTAGTAAAGTGGTAAAAAAGGTATCTTATATCATGGATTGACTATATATTAAGTATCGATCATGGGTAGCGCCATATATTATATAATATATTGGCTTTCCGGCCCTTTAAAGGTTAAAGGAATATCATCTCACTTTGTCATGTGGTGTATGAACTCGTGACGTCTCGTACTCAATGCAGAGCGGTCATAATCCGAGATAAGTGAAGTACATTAGAAATATTTTAAAATGGTTTTATTCGTGTTCTCATCTGAAAGTCCCACAGATATCATATAAAAAGGCTGCTTATTTTATTAGACGATTAATACCATTCAAATTGANAATACCATTCGAATTGGTGCAAAAGTGGATGACGCAGTTTAAAATAAGTCACAATGTCGAAAATTTTTCTAAACGCCGAAAAACACGAGCCACTACATTGTGAGATAATAAGTGGCAAGGCTGTTCCAAATAAATCTACAATTAACTCGGTGACAGGCTCAAAAACGCTCGTTAAAAAGAAGAACATGAATGTTAATCCAGTGACATTCAAGCGTCGTTTGCACAAGACAAGACGTTTATGACAAAGTGCGCGAGATAAATGTTTGTTTAATCAAAAACTTATTAAGAAACTATCATCGTAGGCCTTGTCACAAATGTCATGACGTCTTCGGACTGGTCAGCATAATCTGCTAATGCGA
>NW_014562530.1:0-495 GCF_001313825.1 Dinoponera quadriceps | reverse complement strand
CAACTAAGGTATGTATATACTGTCAAATACATATGTTCATACATATGACACTATTATTTGTCTATTCACTATCTCCATTTTACAACCTACTTCTGCATAAATTCTTAATACTATTTCTATGAAACTTTAACACATCTACTCATTTTAAACTTATTAATATACGACAACAAGTAGATTTAACGACACACGACGCTAATATTTCTTCCATCTTAACAATAAAATTTTACTGAATATAAATAATTCTATATACCATTGAGATAGATTTTACTCTATACTATAAATATACATGTCAACAAAACATAGTCAAGAAATATGCGTACCGTAGAATAATGCTAAAAATGTTGTACACAAACTTTGAGTGCAAAATTTCGGAAATTACAGTGATCCACAGAGCACGGACAAACAAAATGTAGGAGGTAACGTCGTGCATCGGCGGAAACAACACTCCGCTATTGGACTTAGTTTCAGGTGCGAGCGAGGCGCCGGAGGTAACGT
>NW_014562529.1:0-808 GCF_001313825.1 Dinoponera quadriceps | reverse complement strand
AATCCAAAACCTTTAATAAAATCTCCACAAAAGGGTTCGATGATCGAAGAACCCGAACCAGAGGTAAGCCGAATGTCGATCAGATATGCTGAAAAATCTGAAGGAGGAAGTGTTCCATTTACGAAAAAAGAACTAGAGGAGCCATCATTTAGGGAACACACTGTACATGCAGACGTACATTGTAGCAATACGAACGGTCGAGTCCGTACGCACAGTGAAACTGGACACCCTATTCCGGGTGACGCTGAAGACGAATCGCCGGTAGAAGATAACGCTACGCATAACGCACACTCATCGGACACGACGATACATATACCGCCAAACTCATTACAAATACTCGACAATTTAGAATACTTTCAAGACAATGAATTAAAAGAAAATAATCAGGAGAATCGACGTAGCGACATTGTGACGTTAAGAAAACCAATTCGGAAGGGAATCAAGAAACTTCAACGCGAAGACTTATCTGACTTTGATGACAGTGAAACAGGGGATAGCAACGACGACGAACAAAACATAGATCAAACGTGTAACGAGTTAAACACCGACTCCGAAGAGTCAAATATTCACCAAATAATTACACGCACGCAAAGACGATACATAATTAACAGCCGCGACAAAATATTTATGAGAAAAGATAACTATTTATACTTTCTAACTGCTGATGGAAAACCCTGCGATCAAGGAACGCAGGAGCTTATGGGCCAAAATTTAATACCGTATTTAAAAAGCGCGAAAGTTGGAACTATTATTACAAAAAAAAGGGGAAATAAATTACATTTCATATTCATATGTAAAGGTAAAATTG
>NW_014562528.1:0-2439 GCF_001313825.1 Dinoponera quadriceps | reverse complement strand
TTAACTGTTCTTGAAATCTCTCAAGAACTTCAGTTCGAGCTGCCTATCGTTCAAAAAGGCGCGACATTCCGATCAGAAGTGTGTTCCTTCTCCATGACAAAACCAGATCCCACACCACAGCAGTAACACAACAAAAATTGGCCGATATACACAGTGGGCTGTCCTAGAACATCCACCCTACAGTGGAGACCTGTCACCATGCGACTTCCATATGTTTCGGCCACTCAAGGAAGCCTTTGGTAGACAGCGCTTCACAACGAACGAGAAGGTGCAGCAGTTCGTGTGTAATTGATTTGTTTTTTTTGATACATGCCCGCGGACTTTTTATGATGCCGGGATTAAAAAATGACCAGACCGTTGTAGAAAGCGTATAGATAAGATGGGGGAATATGTAGAAAAATAAAAGAAATGTAAATTAGAATTGATTTTTAAAATTATACGGTTATTTTGCAAAAAGCTCTTCCAAATTTGATCCACACTCGTATATCAGGTAAATGTTTACGCCAATTGATGGCTGGAAACATTATTTTAAAATTTTTCATTGTTTTCATCACATGTTGAGTAATATTTGAATTAATTTTCAGGTGTATTTTTATAATTTGAAAACATTTATTAGGTGTACAACTTTGCTCTCGTCGTTTTTTTTTTAATTTTAGGCTTTACTGTAAAAAAATAGAGATAAAATTATGACTCTAAGAATTGTCCATCACTGGCCATTACTTTCTCCCATCTTTTGGGTAATGCACGAACCCCGCGTCGAAAAAACTGGTCATCTTTTGAGGTAATCCACGAATCTATGCATTTTCCGACTTCTTCATAAGACTGAAAGTGTTGGTCAGCCAGGCCGTGTGCCATTGATCGAAACAAGTGATAATCCGAAGGTGCAACGTCTGGAGAGTACGGCGGGTGGTGTAGGACTTTCCGTTTCAATGTTTCAAAGTATGTTTTGACTTTTGCAACATGGGGTCGAGCATTGTCATGCTGCAAAATCACTTGCTCGTGTCTTTCGGCGTAGTGCGGCCGCTTGTCTTTCAATGCTCGGCTCAAACGCATCAATTGAGTTCGATATCGATCGCCTGTGATTGTTTCAGTTGGTTTTAATAGCTCGTAATACACTACGCCAAGCTGATCCCACCAAATACAGAGCGTTACCTTGGAGCCATGAATGTTCGGTTTGGCCGTTGATGTGGAAGCATGGCCGGGAACTTTCCATGATTTTCCGCGCTTGGGGTTATTGTAATGAACCCATTTTTTATCTCCAGTAACAATGCGATGCAAAAACCGTTTTCGTCTTTACCTTTCAAGCAGCTGTTTACGGCACCTAATACCCTTGCTTTTGAATCATTCTCATGGCTTTGAGGCGCTCCGACATAGCTTGTTGAGTCACTTCCAATGATTGTGCCAGTTCGTTCTGAGTTTGACACGAGTCTTCATCAAGTAATGCCTCCAATTCAGCATCTTTAAAAATCTTTCCTCTTCCACCGCTATGCCGGTTTTCGACGTGAAAATCACCGTTCTAGAAGCGTTGAAACCACTCACGACACGTTCTTTCACGAATAGCGATTTCACCATAGGGTATCCTCCACCATTTAGGTATTTGAGAGCATTTGATAAGCCTCACCCGCAGATTTCTTCATATTGAAGCAGAAAAATAAAACGTCCCGCAAATAATGAGAATTCGACCCGTAAACTGACATCTTCAATCGACGATAACTTTATGGTACAGATATAAATCGACTAATGTAACTATTAGGTTATGTTGACAGATGCCCAAGTTGATTGTATGACGTATATGATCTATTTACTTTGACCACTAAGTTCCACTAAAGCCATCTATAGAGAAACGGCGGGAGCAAAAGTTGTTCACCTAATATGATTCTGCGCAACCAATAAAATAAAAATTTGCAAAAATATCAATGTTCTGTCGGTAATATTGTCAACTATGGAATTCCTTTAAAAGCTCGATTGTGCAATTAAAAAATATGAAGTTCCAACATTTATATCTTATTGATTTTTTATAACGCATCCTATACTCAGCAGCAGAATTTTATTTTTCAATAGATTTTAGAAAATACATATCCCTATTGAGTACGGCATGCGTTGCGAAATTTCTCGAAGAAAAAGTGACACGATCTCCTTAGCCTTTGACATATAAGAAATATAATTTGCTTTTTATTATATATCGTAACAGATAACTGGTGCAGGTCACGGAATTGGGAAAGAATTAGCAATTGGTNAGAATTAGCAATTGGTTATGCGTCCTTGGGAGCAACAGTAGTATGTTGGGATATCAATGAAGAAACCAACGTGCAGACAATGCATAAAATTAAAGAAATAGGGAAAAATTCAGTACATGCTTATCGGTACGTATGTTTCCAAAATTTGTTTTATATTTGGTGAGTGCAAAAGTGCATGCGGAGTTTGTGAGTAAAAGTCAGA
>NW_014562527.1:0-809 GCF_001313825.1 Dinoponera quadriceps | reverse complement strand
TCATTCTCTCCTTGTTTATTTCCTGCTCAAATGCATTCAGCTCGAGCAAAAACTTTTATTCTTTGACGCGCGATTTTACATACACGCGATGGTAGAAAATAAAAAACAAAACGTAGTCCTTCAAATGACGAGACGTATAATCGCTTATATCATTCACTGCATTCTTTTCTTAAAATGATATGACATGTGATTTATTGATTGTGCAGGCAAAACAGTAGTGGAAGATGGAAGAAACGAAATAGCAAGAAATGCACAAACAATGCAGCAGATTGTTCCCGACCATGTCCCATTTCCTTGTAATGTAACCGGTAAGGCAGGTGATATTTTGTACATGCAAAATATATTTCAGTGGTGAATATTTCAGGTAGCAGGTCGCAAGAAGTACCAAATTCGATACATAAATTAAGGCCGGGCGATATCGATGTCATTGCAGCAATGGGTGACTCGCTAACGGCTGGAGCTGGGATTTTCGCAAATAACCTATTTCAAATACTGGTAGAAAATAGAGGAGTTACGGCGCTTGGCGGAGGTCAAGGCACATGGAGACAATATGTGACCCTTCCAAATATCTTTAAGGTCGAACCATTCATCGATTTTTCTCGGAATCGTATTTTTTCTCACGTAATCGCTAGCTCACATACGAGGTCTGTTCAAAAAGTATTGCTAATTTTGAATTTCCGCGGGTTACGTATATTCGATTTTCGATTTTTTTATGGCGGTATGTTGGTACACATGTCCCTCAATTATGCCGACAAGTTCAGCCATTTTGAATATTCAGTTTTTCTTTGACAGCTGTTTTGCTTGGACGT
>NW_014562526.1:795-1054 GCF_001313825.1 Dinoponera quadriceps | reverse complement strand
GTTGACGCATTTCCGCCTATACCCAACTTGCATAAATTTTTCGTATGACTTTAAGACTATTGTTCACAGTTCACAAACAAGTTCCCAGATATTTTAAGTAACGTATTACTCAACCATTGTTGACGCAACCGTCGTAGTTTCTGAACGCTACCATTGTTTCTTTGAGTACATCAGTTTAATCAACTGGAAGTTTCTATTTGTTAACTAAAATAACCAGAAAAATTGATCCATGAATTTGTGCTTACGACAAAGCTTATAA
>NW_014562526.1:273-745 GCF_001313825.1 Dinoponera quadriceps | reverse complement strand
CTAAATAAAATATGAGTCAATTATTTTATTATTATTTATTACACACACACATTAATTTATTATTATTTATTACACACACAGCTTTACATAGCTGTACTTGAACATTGCAATTTTTTCAGTGTGCATGCATTTATCTATTTTTCTCACTCCGATCGTGTGTCGGAATGTATACCTCTTTGCTCTTCCAATATCATATTCACTAAGGAGAACAAATATTTACTAAGGAGTATTGTAATAATTTATTTTATTTGAATTAAGTAAATACAATTTGAATGTAGTACTTTCTTTCTTCATGATCAATATGCACTAAGAGAAAAACATAGTTATTTTTTGGGACAATAATATCCTTATAACGACAACAACAGTAATAACTACATGCACGTAAAAGGGAGGTTATGATCATTATAACTACATTTTAACATTAACATTATAACTACACTTACTAAAAAAATATTCCCATTGTTGTATTAAG
>NW_014562526.1:0-216 GCF_001313825.1 Dinoponera quadriceps | reverse complement strand
TGTTGTTAAGCATGTTTTGAAGTTTTAAAAAAAATTTTGTTTATTAAAAAATATTACAAAATGGCTGCCCAACAGCCGTTTCTGCGGAACGGTTTTTTTGGAGGGGCTCCGCGGCACGCAGTAGAAATGCAGCAAAAATTAATCTGGAAAAAAATAAAAATTTTTTTCTTAAATTACATTAGTATAGCTATAGAAATACGTAGGGGATTTTGAAAA
>NW_014562525.1:262-992 GCF_001313825.1 Dinoponera quadriceps | reverse complement strand
CTGACAGCACGAAGGCTGAGAACCTGGGACCGTGCACCGAATTGCTCTGCGCCGCGGATGTGCGCGGGCACGGTTGGTCTAGGAGTCCTCCTGGAAGCTGGGGCTTCTACCAAGCGCGCGACCGAGCGTGCACGCGACAGAGCATCAGAGGATGCCCCCGTTCCCAAAGTTGCGGCCCTGTCTGGTCGGAAGCGTTCGGCCAGACGGACACTATTCTTCAACACATCTTTGAAAAATTTACCCATAATAGTTTGTATTTGGGGGTCGGAATGGAGGTCGAGCAACGCAGAGCCGCCTTACGTTGCCAAGCCTAGAGAACTCGGGGGGTCGGCAGATACCCCGGGGTTGTATCGTTAGCGACTGCGCATCTTTTCCGTCCTCGCAGCCATTCATACCCTCGGCACGATACTTCCACCTTGGTATTAGGACTGTAAAGGCAGGCCGGCCCGCGCTGAAGATAAAAGGGAGAACTTCGGTTCCGTCTTCGCTGCGAACAAAGCCACAGAGACGTACGGCCCGGTAGTTTTAATTTAAGGGCAGTTCCCACGCGCCTCCCATGCACCGCAGTGCGCAAAAGAAGGGCGGAAGTTTTCTGTCTCGGGGATGAGGTTAGGGTGGTTGGAATTTTTGGGTGAGTAAGGTTTTTACAGCATTTGAACCAATTACGTGTTCGCGGTAGTGCTTGGGTGGGATGTGGGAGTGGTTTGCGGAGAGGAAGTGTGGAGAGGAG
>NW_014562525.1:0-236 GCF_001313825.1 Dinoponera quadriceps | reverse complement strand
GGTGGCGCCACCTCAGCTCCAGAGAGCTCAGCGACTGTCAATGCGGGTTTCATACCGCTCGAGACACTGGCCATCCTTCGGCGCCTCACTGTTTCGTCGTCAACCGTTCCGCTACCGCAACGAACTAGGGAACCTGAAAAAAAAAGAATGTATTAATGCCTCCGGTTTCGTCGTCGCTAGGGCAGAGGCACAGAGCCCGGAAGGTCTGTATAACGCAGCCCCTGCCCGGCTTCACC
>NW_014562524.1:4111-8060 GCF_001313825.1 Dinoponera quadriceps | reverse complement strand
GTGCGGACCTTCGCGAGGACAAGAGTATACCGACTGTCGGAGGAGGGTAACGTCCGCTGCAGGGTCCTATTCGGTCGGTAAAACATCACCGCGTGACGTCAGCCCCCCCGCGGGCCAGCAAAACACCCCTTCCCCCGTGTGACGTCAGCTCCCGCGTCTACAAGTCATCTCCTCCCTCGCGTGACGTAGCCGTGATGTCAAACAGCAACACGCCAACTGCGCTAGAACCGGCCTTACTCCTCTACTAGTGTACATGGCTGCTACTTGGGCATAAGAGCACCCTGTTTGTGCAGGCTTCAGATTTTCTTTCATTGCCTGCACATTTGGGGGCTTTATTTCTTTTTTCCTTAGGGCAGGAAACGCGTTTTTTTGTAACTCTTTGTATATCCTGCATCCTTTATAATTTGCGGGATGATTTCCGTTGCACAGTACGCATTTGACATCGTTCGATCTTGTTCTTCTTTGACATTTTAAAGTGTCATTATCCCCAGCGCACTTGACACTGCAGTCGCCAAGACGGTTGCAAGGAGAAAAAACGGGACCACGAGGGGGAAAAGGAGTCGGGATACCGATCCTTCGCTGGCAAAACAGAAGCCAACTACCGCACTGGAACCCGGCAATAACCCTGAGCTCTCGAGAGACCGGACCGCTACAGTCAAGGAAATAGAGAAGGAGGCTCGGCTAATATCCTTTTATAAAGTAATTAACCATCCACAAAGAGGAAGGTAATAAGTGAACCTAACCGAATTCACACAGATATCGCCGTTCTGACCGGCGAAACCTAGCCCTTTCCCATCCTGACCCCCGTGATGTGTAATCAGGGGGACTTGACTGGGCGAAATGGGTCCTGAGTGATCCTGACCCGGTACTTAGGGGTTCCTGACAATCCCTGGAAAAAACTTATAAAAAGACCGGCAGGATAACCCTGACCGAAATCTAAATCTTTTGAACCACAGTGTTCCAGTGAGAAAGGAGATCTGACCAGTGATTCGCTCAATCCTGGATGGCAGGACTTCCGTTTTATGGTCCAGATCGGAAGAGGATCGAACAAGGAGCCCAAAGAGCCCAGGAGCTCCAGTCATAAATGACTGGAAGAAAAGATAAACACCGTCAAGGATCGCTGGTCACTGGTCGCTGGACGGCTGGCGACATCTAGGCCGCACCTGATTGGCTGTCGCCGGACGCTCGCTGAACAAGACGCTCCGGATTGGTCAAAGTCTGGGCGAATAGCGAGTCGTCTCCCCTGTAACGCGCAACAATAACCGTTATTGCGTCAGCCGTTTCTGATTGGCCGGCAAGCATCGCGTGATCAACCATTATCCCCACTGCGAGCGGACTCGGTCCGCGAAGACCCTTCCCTGCCGCCTTTTGTTTCCCAGCAGAGCTCGAATGAACACGTACGTTCCTCGTGCTCCCGCTTTTTGCGACGTAGTTCGTCGGTGATACGCGACGCCTTCTCCGACGCTACGCGATCGGGCTTAAACTCTCGAGTGCGAACCTGGATCCGAGGACACTCCGACCGCGCAAGGACGACGCACGGACGCCTTCCAAGGACCGAGGTCCCAGGAGACCGAGGCTCAGGCGAAGACCCAATTCCGCCAGGACCGGTGAGCGAGGAAAATCCCGTCACCGTTATCCCCTCGGTATTTCGAGTGCCCGTCGGCACTCCCGTCGGCGACTACCCGATTCGGCTTCCTAGCCCGCGGCAGTGCCCGCCTAACGGGAATCGCGAAGTGCGTAGAATGTTGTAACGGTCGACATCGCGACGCCATTACCGCGGACCGTGTTCACGCAGAATATCCGACTCTGTCTCAGCGGAACCTTCCGCCTACGCCGGAACAGCATAACTGTTTCGCGTTAATACACGCGTAACCCGGCATACATACAACCGCACCGAACCCTAAGCGGGTATAACCGCCACGCCCCAAGTGCGTACTGCGTCGGTCGCGAGACGCCATTGCGTCATATCCAGATCGTCGTGTGAGATCTGCGAGGCCATTCAGCGCCATTATTATTATTATTCTGTTTCTTTTGCGTTGCGTTACTACTATATATTATTGCGTTCATAACTATTAGTGCGTTTATTATCGTTTCTGTAGTTCTTTTGTTTCGCGGCGAGCCATAACCGAGCGACTAGGCTTCGCAGCCCTTATCGGGTGATACCCCCGTGTTTATTTTGGCGAACACTGAGTGCGAAATTAACTCTTACGCGAAAAAGCCGTTTTGTGATTCCGTGGAAAATAACCACGTCGCCGCTCGTATCTCGGAAACTAACCGTGATTTCGCTGCCGTTTAGCAGATTTATTCTTTTGTTTGTACCGTTCGATTTTATCCACACGGACGTTTATATTTTATTTCAATAAATTGTTTTGTTATTAAAACGAGTTAATTCTCTACCGCCGTGCATACGACTGAAACTCCAGCGTCCAGTGATCGAACCAAGCACTTCGGAGACGCTTACGCTGTCAGAAGGAACGGAACTCCCGTCCTTCCGAACGCTCACGAGCCATACATGGGAACTTGGCCAGGTCCAGCCCTGCGGGCTCATAGGTTTGGCCGTCTCCCTTCAAAGACATCCTGGCGACCGTATCACCCCCGTAGGCACCGTATCACCCCCGTAGGCACCCCCTCAGGAGGAGGTGACGGTGAGGATCATTCGGGGCAGTCCTGGAAAAGGTCAGGTTCACTAAGACCTTCGCTAGAAAGGTTAGGATCACTTGGAAGACAAAATACCCGAGGAAAGATCATAAAGTGACATCCGGTCACAACACATCTTGTCTTTCGAAAGCAGAAGTTTCTAGTGTGCCCATAACGCTGACATTTGTTACACTGGGGTATTTCTCGTTTAGGATGGGGCTGCTCAAATTTTATTTTACATTGTTGAAGAGTGTTTATTTCATATATTGCTTTGTTATTATTCGCTGGTTTTAGCTCGACATGAAACATTGGTAAAAGTTTTTTGGTAATTCTCTGTTGCATATTCCAGATGTTTAACATTGTATGTCCTTTACTTTCGATTTCCTGTTTTAGAATATCTAGGTTGGTTGAGTGATGTACGTTTTTCAGGATTACTCGAAAACTTCTCTCCTGTTTTATCTTGTATGTATGAAATTCCGCGTTTCTTTCCTTCAATTCTTTGATTATCGTCGTGTATTTTTCTGTCGTTCTGGGTTGAATTTTTACTTGTGCTTCATTGATTATTTTGATCATATATTCACCTTTTGCGATGTTATCAAGAAGTATCATAAGTGGAGAAATATTTGCTACTCCGTCCACAATGATTGGTGAGGGCGTAGTTTCTTTGATTTCTAATGGAGGAGTATCTGCTTTTTCTTGTTCGTCCATTTCTAATTGTTCGTATCTATTGCGTAACGATAATGGAAAACTCAGCCAATATGTTTCAGTTTTTGAACTTTTTACTCCTTTAGGATTAAATGCTTCAGGGCTGTTTCGGGGCCTTTTCTTTGCGACCTCCTTCCAAGTTGAATCACCAGTCGACCGAAAAAGTTCCGCATCCCCAAACCTAGTACACGTACGAGTAAGTACCCACCTCCGTTTTTAATCACCCTACCTTGCCCCGTTCCTTAGTATATTAACACCCCCGTGTCGCAGTGAATATTCTATCTGGTGAGGAAAGGCTCGAGGCCCCCCGGCTCGCAGTCAGGGAGTTAAACGAGGCTGACGACGCTACTTTGATCGCTCAGCTAACAGCCTTTTCCGAGCTTCTAACCCCTCACAGGTTACAGTCACCACCCCCTCATAACGAGAATACCCTAATACTTCCAGGCTCCCCTTTCGCTCACCTGACCCCCACTATCAACCCCCAACCCCTCTAACACCACCCCATCGTAATACTCCTTCACCTTACCCCTGGATTTCGCCTCCCCCGTCTCCCCCATATTATTTTAATCCACCCTCGCGATCCCCTACCCCAGACCCACGGACCCCA
>NW_014562524.1:0-3828 GCF_001313825.1 Dinoponera quadriceps | reverse complement strand
GGAATCGTAATACTCCTTCACCTTACCCCTGGATTTCGCCTCCCCCGTCTCCCCCATATTATTTTAATCCACCCTCGCGATCCCCTACCCCAGACCCACGGACCCCAGATCCATCTCTGTCCCCGTACGATTCCCCTACTTCCTCTTCGGAACCCCCCCCTCTCTCCCAATTCATTGCCCTCCCCTTAAAACACTCCCTGTAAACCAGCTACCACACACACACACACACACACACGCATATACACACTCACATACCGTATTGTTGTAATCGCTCCGTACACCGTTCTATTTTGTAATCTTACCACTCTCGCAATATTGTAATGTTACACGCAAATATAGAATAAATATCGAAATTATTATTCTAAAATTCCCATTTTATTTAATACCATCGCGCGTTCACTACCCTTTCCCCAGTTACTCCACTCGCAGTCCCATCCCAGGTAAAGGGCTTCGGTGTCCTGACCTAAATTAGGACCACCCTGTGTACGCTCGCGTCAGTGTAAAGTGACCCTTCCGGTCTCTGACCTGCACCGCCGGCTTTCGGGTACGTTTGGGGCACGCGCCTACACGCGCGGACGTGCGTTCACCTCTAGGACGTAACAGTAAAAACCGGAATAATAGTAAAAGAGACCACCGGTAGGAGACACCGCAGACTACGGCTGACGCAGATACGAGGGGCAACTGCAATTGGCGAAAACCGCCAATAAATCAGGAAGCTGCGCGGAAGGGGGGAGAGCGTTTGAAAGTGAAGAAGAGAAAAAGGCAAGCAGTCACAAGCGGACGCAAGAGAAAGGAAGACGTGGAGAAACGAAGAACAGCACTGCGTAGAGGAAAGACGTCGGGATCTTCAGGGGACGGTGGACGAGGAACCTCGCCCGGAGGGAAGGCCCGGTACCAGTCCACGAGAGAGGCCCGGGTGACACGGAGAAACGACCGGTCGCTTTCGTGCAAAACTATCGTGCAAAGGCCGGCGACACCACGTTGGTGTCGTACGCAAAACATCGCGCAAAGGCCGGCGACAGCACTGTGGTGCTGTTTGTGTTCTGATTATGTACTATTGGTGTTCTGTTTAAATAACAATAAGTTACAGACATCACGATTCGATCGACAGACTTTCCGGTTAGCTAAAGCAACACGAGATAATACAAATTTCCGAAACGGACAAACGAAAACGAAGAAAGTGCCATGTACGAGGGCGGTTCAATAAGTACCCGTGTTAGAAATGAAGACACCATTTTTTCAAAAAATTTTTTTTTTATTTTTCAACATAGTCCCCTTTTAGAAAGATACACTTCTCCCAACGTTCCTGACATTTTTTTAACCCCTCCAAAAAATAGGATTTCTCGAACTCTCCAAAATACGCCTCTGTCTTGGGCGATGACTTCCTCGTTTGAGCTAAATTTTTTTCCCGCGAGCCAATTCTTCATGTTAGAGAACAAGAAAAAGTTGCAGGGAGCCAGATCGGGTGAATACGGGGAGTGCGGCATCAATTCATAACGCAATTCATGCAGTTTGACGGCGACAACTCCGGATGAATGTGCTGGTGCGTTATCGTGGTGAAACAGCACCTTCTTTTTCGCCAAATGCGGCCGTGTCTCCTTCAATTTTTTGTCGAAGCGGTCCAATAACTCGCTGTAGTATTGTCCAGTGATCGTTCTTCCGTTTTCTAAAAAATCCATGAGGATGACGCCGTTCGCATCCCAAAAAATCGTCGCCATGACCTTTCCGGCCGATGGGACCGTCTTCGCCTTCTTTGGAGCAGATTCACCGGGAGAAACTCATTGTTTTGATTGTTGCTTAGTTTCTGGTGTGTAATGATGAATCCAGGTTTCATCAAGTTGTCGGTGACAACTCGACGCAAAAACTCCTTCTGACCTCGCTTAAATTGCTCCAAACACTGCTTCGAAGTTAACAGCCGCATCCGCTTGTTATCCACCGTGAGCAACCGCGGCACCCATCGGGCCGACAATTTTTTCATCGCCAACTTATCATGTAAAATATTAATTGCCATTCCGGTCGACGCATCTACGGCCTTTGCTACTTCGCGCATTTTCGTTCGTCGATTAGCGAGAATCATGTCGTGGACTTTTTGAATGATTTCCTCGGTAACCACGTCTGCCGGGCGTCCTGGTCGCTCCTCGTCAAAAACGGATGTTCGCCCACGTTTAAACTCGTTGAACCAATATCTAACTGTGGTCATAAATGGCGAAGTGTTCCCATAAACAACATCCAAACTTTGCTTTTATCTCCTCGCATTTTTTCCCATACAAAATCAAAAAACGAATTACCGAACGATACTGCTCTTTTTCCATCTTAGCGAAAATCACGAAACACGTCTTACTCGAATGGCTGCCAAATCCAAACTAACCAATCAGTCTGCAATTTGTTTTGCCGTCGTTTGATAGATGACAGTGTGGAGGTTTAGAAGGGATAGCCCGGGAGGAATCTAGGCATGTGCCCACTGAGTACTCGGCACGGAGATTAAGACTCCTTTATTTCGTAGAGAAACACTAGAACGATGCAGCTCTAACGGCGGGCTAGTCTCCACTGTTCTTCTGCCGCACAGCAACAAAGGACTAGACGTGCAGTGACAAAAGACTAGCTCGCCGGCGTGTGGTGGGGGGCGAGCTCGCATGCAAGCGAGATAGAGTATGGCCGCCACAATAGCACACGATGATAACACCAACTTTCCTCAGGAACGCCCTCTGCCGTCTAACACGGGTACTTATTGAACCGCCCTCGTATATTCCACAAACAAAAAAAGGACAACAAATTGTGGAGTCGCGTTACACCTCGGAGATTGTTTTGCTCCATATCATGTAAAAGAGAAATACCAAGTACCCAATAAAATATTAACATTATGTTGTCCGGTGGCTCCACTGTGGTGCCATGCGGAAAACATCGGGCAAGTACCGGTGGCTCTATGTTGGTGCCATGCGAAAATTATCGGGTAAGTTCCAGTGGCTCCACGTTAGTGCTATGTAAAAATTATTGGGTGAGTATCGGTTGCTATATCGTGGTATTCAAAACTGTAGAACGAAAATTAATATTGCGTGTTTTGTTTAACGAACAGTAAATTACAGACGTAGCAACTTTGTGTTTTTATAAAAACCCGTGCCCTTCGACAATGGCAGACGAAAAAGAGGACACAATTATACGTGATGAGTGTGTGGACATCTTATCTGATGTTCCATCCGAAGTTGAAGATGAGGCAGCATCTTCGGATGAATCTGAAATATTAGGTCTAGTAGAAAGTAATCCATTATTTTTCCAATAGAGGGCTTTACTAATCTGTATCTCGCGTTGTATAAGTCCGATCGGATTACGCCAGATGGCGTTAAAAAAATAAGATTTCGTACTAAAAAACCTCTCAGACAGTTTTGTGATTGCTTGACTCAGTATTGTTTGAGCGCGCGTCAAAGATGGACACCAGCAAAAAGAAAATACGCCATATTTTACAATTTCTCTTCGATAAAAGCGAAAACGCAAGCCAGGCAGCTAAAAATGTGAATAGTATTTATCGTCTTGATACTGTAAGAGCCAATCACGCGCAATTTTGGTTTCGTCGATTCAGTTCCGGTAATTTTGATATCAAAGATNCAATTGTCGAAAATGTTGATAAAATAATGGAAATCGTCGAGTCCGACCGTCATGTAAGCACCGTTTCGATTGCCAAGGAGCTAAACATTGCACAAAAAAACGTTTGGAACTATTTAAATGAAGCTGGGTTCAAAAAGAAGCTCGATGTGTGGGTGCCACATGAGTTAGCGCAAAAAAACCTCATGGATCGAATTTTCATCTGCGAATCGCTGCTAAATCGCAACAAAA
>NW_014562523.1:0-895 GCF_001313825.1 Dinoponera quadriceps | reverse complement strand
ACGTCGCTTTTCAGCCGCGCAAGCGCGTTGTGCGATAGCGCTGTGAAAAGAGATAGCAAAACAAGTAAACCTACTCCGATTAAAAAACCGAACGAACTTATTTGCCAAAACAATATATAAGATAATTTGGAACCAATGAATGTGTGTGTGTATGTATGGACTAATCATTTGTATGACGTCGTCTAATTGTATGTGATACTAAAATTAAACGAACGCAACGTTTTTTATGTCTCTCTGCATAGAATATGTAAATGTTCAAATATAGCCGAATATTTGCGTTTTTATTACATTCATATTAATATAACAATAAAATCTAAATAAATGTCAATTAAACATATATTAAGCTTTTGTGATATAATCAAGGAAATACGAAAATACACCATAAGATGAGGTTGCTGGGGCGAATCAATTACTTAATATAGGAGGGAAAATACGTTTGATATTTATAAAATTAGTTTAGGAAAATTGTGATTAATAATAGGATAATTGTTAATAATGGGCTACAGTGTCGGTTTGACGCGGAAATATTCTCCGCGTACGTTTGAAAAGTTCCGACAAACTAATCGGCGCGCGTGTGTTGACACTGTCAAATATATTTATCCTTCTATATAACTTGTTCGCNGGCGAATCAATTATTTAATATAGGAGGATAAATACGTTTGATATTTATAAAATTAGTTTAGGAAAATTGTGATTAATAATAGGATAATTGTTAATAATGGGCTACAGTGTCGGTTTGACGCGGAAATATTCTCCGCGTACGTTTGAAAAGTTCCGACAAACTAATCGGCGCGCGTGTGTTGACACTGTCAAATATATTTATCCTTCTATATAACTTGTTCGCATCTACAACCGCGTCGGCTTTTGTTGATTTATTTTCGTACTTCTTTGATCA
>NW_014562522.1:0-436 GCF_001313825.1 Dinoponera quadriceps | reverse complement strand
TTCTTCAAGCTTGTGAAGCGATTCCAAGAGAAACTTTATTAAGAACTGTGCCAAATTTTCATAGACGACTGAACTTGTGCCTTAAAGCTAATGGTGGTAATTTTGAACACTTACTTCGTGGTTAACAATTATAAAGGTAACAAAAAGTGAGTGGCAAGGGGACTCACGTTAAACAAACACCCCATCGTGAGTGGCAAGGGAAATCACGCTAAACAAGCACCCCATCGACTATTTGACCGGGAAATGACCTTTGACCTTTAGCATGACGCATATGACTGAAAAATATACTTTACCTTTAAAAACCTTAAAAATGCTGTTATTTTGACGTTTTGACCTTGAAATGACCTTGAAATGACATTTGACTCCTATTAAAATTCATATGGTTGGACGCAGAATTTCAAGCGCTATCAGAATCTGGGGTAAAAAATAGGGGTTC
>NW_014562521.1:0-1053 GCF_001313825.1 Dinoponera quadriceps | reverse complement strand
AAAACCGGCTGAAAATTTGCCTCCTGTCTGAAGACGCTCGGCGGGAGGGAGGGGAACAATTGCGGAATGCGGCGCTTTCCTTTACGGGGAACCTGACGGATTTATTTCTCGCCTCCCTCCATTCCATCTCCTCATCCTTGTCAATCACTCTCTCCTCTCCCCCGAAGCGTTATTAAACGCGACGGATCCTCCTTTCCCGTTCGTCCCGGCTGACGTCACGATTGTTTTCCAACCGCATTATTCACCGCGAATTTTCGGAGGAGCGCGCACTCTTGACCGGCGCGCTTTCAATNACGTACGTACGTACGCAGAGCCATCGCGAGCGAACCGAATGAGAAGTCCCGGAAAACCGGCTGAAAATTTGCCTCCTGTCTGAAGACGCTCGGCGGGAGGGAGGGGAACAATTGCGGAATGCGGCGCTTTCCTTTACGGGGAACCTGACGGATTTATTTCTCGCCTCCCTCCATTCCATCTCCTCATCCTTGTCAATCACTCTCTCCTCTCCCCCGAAGCGTTATTAAACGCGACGGATCCTCCTTTCCCGTTCGTCCCGGCTGACGTCACGATTGTTTTCCAACCGCATTATTCACCGCGAATTTTCGGAGGAGCGCGCACTCTTGACCGGCGCGCTTTCAATTTTCCAACCGCCGCTGTTCCGCCCGGCCGTTGCGGCTCCGCGGACGAATTAGCTACTCGACTTGCCAAGAGGTCAAAGGGAAGCCTCGACGAGGCGCGCTCCCCTCGCGAAGCGGCGGATCCATAGTTAGCGAAGGAGGCTGAGAGAGGTCGAGTGGGATGGGAAATGTGGGAAAAGAATAGGTAGATGGAGACCCCAATTATCCATGTAATCTCGACCAACGAGACAGTACCTCTGAGGTATAAGTCGGTTTCCTTTTTGCTCGATGAGACGAGGTTAAATATAGGAAGGTCGCAGTCCGCCCATCTCTCGTGGGATGTTCCAAAAGAGAGTTGTATTAATGTAAAGTCTTATCAAATCGCGCCGCCTACCCCCTTTTTATTCATCGTGCTCCTTCCGCTCTCGCACCTCCCCTC
>NW_014562520.1:0-614 GCF_001313825.1 Dinoponera quadriceps | reverse complement strand
TGTTTCGTATTGTCTATTATAGCACAACCAGAGAGAAAGCACAGCTAGCAAATCTTAGTTTATTCGTGCTAATAATTTCAGCAATAAAGTCATACCGCGCAAATGCATTTTACCTCTAATAGTCAACGTTTAACGATAACAGCAAAATGACAGCAAAATTTAAATTGGCTAATGAGATTTAACTGCTATTACTAAGTCATTTCTTTGAATGTATATTTGAATCTACAAAAATTTGATATATTTGCACAAATACATTAATAAACCACTTCGGTAATTTTTGTTATTGCTCGAATTGATTGCAGTCTTTCCCTCTCTTTCTCGATAAATATTACTTTATTTATTCATCATTTCCGGCTGGATCTGTTACAAAGCGAATGAAGAATCAACGCAGGTCTGAAAGTTNAACGATAGACTTCTTTCTGCTTTCTAGGGCGTGTATTCGTGACACGACGCGGTTCTCCTTTCTCGCATTTCGCGAAAACATTTCTCGCGGTCTCGCGAGAAACGCGTCTCATTAACTTTTCTTCTCGATGAAAAACGTCGTGTGACTTTTCACAACACCCTGCGCGGGTCAGATGACGCGAAACTTTGGAAACGAGCATCACGATGAGCCG
>NW_014562519.1:0-642 GCF_001313825.1 Dinoponera quadriceps | reverse complement strand
TGAAAAAATATGATGTTGTTTGTTCAATAACTTGATGTAAACTGAATATTTTTGATAGATGTCATAGAAACCAAACAAAACAAAATTAAGGCCCTTTCAAAATAAATGTTCCCTATCGAGACATTTGTATTTTGACGCTCACTTCATACCGGTACACCTAGTATGTAATGTCGGATATATCATACGATTTAACTGAAAAGCTCAGATTTAACTTTGAATTAAAATCTGAGTATTTCATATGAGATGAATTTCAAATGACAATTATTGGTGCGGACCAAAGAGAGAGAGGGAGAGAGAATTGTGTGATTTTTTCGACTATGTGAAAACTTGTCTTTTTTATCACGGAGAATGTAACCCTGCTTTAGCCCTTCTAAGACCCAATAATTTTTCTGAGAGATACCCTTATTTGAATATTTATAAATATGCTCATCCTGCTCATCCAGATTTGAGTGTAAAAAAGTTTTTCACAATATTTCGCAATTAATCTTAACACAAATAGATTTTTAAATGGATTTTGAAAATATAGATTTATTTATAGATTAAATAGATTTAAAAATAGAAATAATTTAAGATATAAAAGAAAATATAGTGTTCTCATTCTACACAAAAATAAGTAACACGGAAAGAAATTTAAAAAAGAAT
>NW_014562518.1:0-1290 GCF_001313825.1 Dinoponera quadriceps | reverse complement strand
TGGCTTTTTAATCGGCGGTTTCAATACGGCGCATATAATCACGAGTCAGGGCGCTAAATAATATCAACTTTGCAACCTATCCTCGCTCTTATTGAGACAATAAAAGTAAGATCCGTTATTTAAATAATCATAACCGAGCAGCTCGTGATACGTTTTCGCCTTTCAAGAAATTCTGCGTTCAACCAGTCGTCTAAACCGTCAGTCTTTCGGTTCATAGCATTTGGTAACATTTAACATGTTCTCCAATGCTTTCCATGCAGACATCGTTCGCTAATGCTATTCTCACACATTAAGCGAGTCTCTAAGGTATAATCTTATATATTAGAATTTGTCGGAAAAAACTAACTCGACCGCCTAATTAGAATTGAAACCGGGGAGCTGCGCGCGGGAATATTTCTGAACTCGTTCGGGTACCCGTCGCGACGGACGGCCATTCCCTCGCTTTCCAAGATCTCCGTCGCAAAATTACAGAAAAACTTCGCGGCCGCAGAAAATTCTCGGTCGTTGAAAATTTGGCGTTCCTCTTTCCTTTTGTCCCTTCATTTGATTCGTGAGTATTCTCATTTTGTTTCTGGTGTGAATCATTTATTAAAGTTATTTAGACATAACTTCAATTTGGAATTGAAACGAATTAAAGTATAGTTATTTAAATGTTAAACCGGTATCTAAGTTATTATCTCTTCCGTCACCTCTCCGACTTGTCCGCGGAATCGAGGAAGAATGTGTAAGAACCACGATGCACTAACACACGAACCAGCGATAGATTTTACTCGCTATTAGACAATTTAAAACTGAGCTGCCGAGGTGCCGCGCGAATGCCGGAGCGAAGAAAACCCGCAACCGATGCGGACGAGAATTAAGGTGACAACCTATAACGACTCATCAGCAAATAGACCGCAAGAACTAGTTGCGCGTAAAAAGAACCAATCTATTTCCGTGTCAGTAGAAATGCTTGGTAGTGGTACATGTATCATAATAAGCTTTGCCCCTATCGTTATTAATCTTGATACAAGTACGAAAAGATCCTAAAATATCATGGGTAAATATTCTCTGTTTGGGATGAAAAACCAAACAGAATCGAATACCACCCGAGCTGTAACAAAATACGACAAATTTTAATATCGGATAAATAACGGGCATGATTAGGCAGCATTCAAAACACATATATTTGTGTGATAATACGCCCAAAATTAAAAACAGTAAGGAAGTATATATAATTAAATGTTGATTCGCGTGCGGCATATCTATTCTCGCAACTTCCATGAAGAGTATGACCACAAAACAAGTATT
>NW_014562517.1:0-334 GCF_001313825.1 Dinoponera quadriceps | reverse complement strand
GTATTCAACATTTTTATCCAAGGGGGGTGGTGTCACGTCTGACATATAATTACAAACTAGAAATTCGCCAAATCTTTTACCGAAATCATCTTTTACCGAAATCATCATGTAGCAAATTAAACTCAACCAAGTAGTAAGGCCAATCAGCAGGCTCGACAAATCAGAGGGGACACCACGCCACCTACGCGCACTCGCTTTAAGGCGGCTTCTCAAAATTGCTTGTTGAAAGAAGCTCGACCCAGAGGGCGAGCGGGCAGCGCACCGAGCGCCGCCATAACCGAAGTCTTTGCGAGGACTTCCGGGGTCAGTTCTTCCGCCGCATTCAACCCGTTCG
>NW_014562516.1:0-402 GCF_001313825.1 Dinoponera quadriceps | reverse complement strand
TACGTAAGGAAAAATACGATTCCGAGAAAAAATGGTGAATGGTTCAACCTTAAAGATATTTGGAAGAGTCACATATTGCCTCCATGTGCCTTGACCTCCGCTAAGCGCTGTAACTCCTTTGTTTTCTAGTATTATTTGAAACAGAATGTTTGCGAAAATCCCAGCTCCAGCCGTCTGCAAGCCGCCCATCTCGGCAATAACATAGATATTGCCCGACCTTCATTTATGTATCGAATCCAATACTTTTTGCGATTTGCTACCTGAAATATTCATCACTGAAATATATTCTGCATATACAAAATATCACCTGCCTCAACGGGTACGTTACAAGAAAACGGTACATGGTCGGGAAAAATTGTTTGTGCCTTTCTCGCTATTTTAATGCTTTTTCCATTTTCCGTT
>NW_014562515.1:0-1095 GCF_001313825.1 Dinoponera quadriceps | reverse complement strand
CTAAACCGAAATTGAGCCTGAGTAAGAGAATGTTGTGTATATGGTGAGATATTCGAGGACCAATACATTTTAAGCTGTTGAAACCGAACAAGAAGCTAAATTCGGAGAGGTACTGTCAGCAATTGAATAATTTAAAAACAGCACTCCAAGAAAAGAGGCCGGCGATGTTCAATAGGAGGGACATCATATTGCTTCATGATAATGCCGAACTACATACTNACGAAAACATCGTAAGGAAAAGGGCAAATTGTGAACCCGGAAACCCTGCCCTTTCCACCTCTAAACCGAAATTGAGCCTGAGTAAGAGAATGTTGTGTATATGGTGAGATATTCGAGGACCAATACATTTTAAGCTGTTGAAACCGAACAAGAAGCTAAATTCGGAGAGGTACTGTCAGCAATTGAATAATTTAAAAACAGCACTCCAAGAAAAGAGGCCGGCGATGTTCAATAGGAGGGACATCATATTGCTTCATGATAATGCCGAACTACATACTGCTTTAGGGACTCGTTAGAAACTCGCAGAACTAGGCTGGGAAATTCTGTCGCATCCACCATACTCCCCGGACCTAGCACCCTCCGATTATCACTTGTTTCTGTCCTTACAAAATTTTTTGCAGGGCAAAAAATTCAAAAACGAAGAAGATATCAGATAAACACTGGTTTAATTTTTCGCCTCTGGGGATAAGGCATTTTTTAAAAGTGGGATATACAAATTGCCATCACGCTGGCAAGAAGTCATAAATAATGATGGCAATTATATTATTCAATAAAGTTTATTCAAGGTATGAAAAATTTATTATTTTGTTTTATTCTAAAAACGGACAGAACTTTCCGGTAGACCTAATATTTTTTTATATTGCATATATACATTGTACGATTCGTAATACACATTCAATCGAAAATGAAACAATCAGGGAAGTTTTTAATGAACTGAAAGGAAGCTGATTGTGGTCCACTAGAGAGTCCAGAGCGATTTGGAAAATTGCTTTCTAGATGTTTGCGCGCTGCTTTGCGTACGTATGTACGAGGTCTGTTCAAAAACTATCGCGAATTTTGTGTTTTTTCAAAAATTATTTATTTATTCATGAATAT
>NW_014562514.1:0-937 GCF_001313825.1 Dinoponera quadriceps | reverse complement strand
GACCGTCTCGCAACTCAGGCGGGACAACGACCGGCTCCAGGGGGAGCTGAAAGAATTAAAGTCCGTACTGGCGCGAGAGCGCGAAAGGAAGTCGGCTCCTTCCACCATCACCCAATCTCGGGTGGAAACGGCGTCCACTGCGACGTCCCGGACCCCCTCCTCTGAGCGGTGTCCGAAGCGTCCTCCCCGCAGGTCAAAGCCTGCGAGGATTATGGTAGATAGTGATAGCTCGGGGGAGGAGGCTATGGACGTCGTCGAGGCTATCCCGGACGAGAACGGGATTATCCCTCTCAAAGAGCCGCCGTGCAAAAGGGGCGAGATCCTTGAGGAGATCGAGAGGGAGGGAAGGCCACCAGTGATGCGGACCCCAATAAAAGGGATCCGCACATGTATTGAGCCTCCCACTCCTCCGCAACCCCAGGTCTCGCCCATAATGGACGAAACTACCGCGGGGGGCCTGTGGGCGAAGCTCGAGACGATGCTGGAGGCCCTAATACCCAGGACCCTGGCCAAGCTCGGCTTCGCCCCTCACCCCCCGCAGCCTGCCGCGCCGGTCGGGTCGTCTACGGGTCCCTCGGGAAAGGGCCCTAATGCCCCCCTCCTTCCTCCCCTGGCACAAAAACAGGATCCGCCGACAAGGACGGAGATGGTGGGAGAGGGAGGGAGAAGAAAAAGAAAAAGGCCAAGGCCAACAAGGCCAAGGCAGTGGGGGCGGTACCGCCGGCACTAACCCCCCCGGTCATTTCCGGATCGAGTAGCGATCCTCCTCTCCGCAGCGGTGGACCCGGGCCCCAAAACGAGACATGGGCTACCGTGGTGAGGAGAAAGAAGGGGAGGACTGCACAAGGGAGCCTATCGGCCAACCAGACTTCTGCCAATAATTCTGGGCAGAGGTCGAAGGCCGCAGTACCCCAAGGAGGGCGAAAGGCGGCATCGG
>NW_014562513.1:0-557 GCF_001313825.1 Dinoponera quadriceps | reverse complement strand
AGCGAACTTCTCTCAGTCGTCCCGACTGGTGTCAAACCGAGCTTTCGTAATTCGCTGCTCCCCGCCTCTAGCTTTTGGCACACTAAGCTTGATGTCCAGAGAGTTCTGGTCACTGGTTGTCCAGTCGCACGTATCTTCCACTCGCCGACGAATTAGCTCATATATGGGGACGACAGGGTCACATTGAAGTGCGGCAATCTCCATGCCGTCCAGTAGGTGGGCGCCTGTCCGACAATATTGAGGACTTTGTATCCGCGGGCCCAGATAAAGTCCAGGAGAATCGGTCCCCCATCATCCAATTTGCGATCACCCCAGAGAAGGGATCGCGCGTAGGCCTCGTCGATAAACAAAGNGCCTCGTCGATAAACAAAGCACTATTTCGAAGTGTCTGAGGTGCTCCTCGATCTCGTTGCTGAACTGAAAATAGCATGATGCGACGTAGATGGATAAGCCGGCTGCTCGCACATCCACACATGCGCAGTGCGTCGTGTTGAACTGCGAGATAAACATCTGCAATTCGGGATTGCAAGCGACTACTGCAGCCCAAGGACGTTGCG
>NW_014562512.1:0-917 GCF_001313825.1 Dinoponera quadriceps | reverse complement strand
TTAGAAAATTTATCCCACCATAGAACCTTGCAAATGATAATAATAATTTGTTTTTATATAAAAAAAGGAAGAAAAAATAAAACCAGCGGCACATGATGCTTGTTTTCGCGTTGGATTGCTTGCTGGTTGGAAATACTGCTTTCTAATTGATGTATCGTCATCTATTTTCGCAAATGCAGTAAACAGAACGCAGTATTTCTATCCAGCAGGCAATCCAGCATGAAAATAAGCACGAAAATAAGTGCCGCTGGTTTAAATGATGATAAAAGGCGTATCTTCTCTTTCCAGCGATTAATCTCACACCATTTTTTCCTTGAACTATTGTCACGATTGGAATGAGATAAATTTCATTTTATATTTCTTAAATTGTTTACAGTACGCGCTCTGAAATTTTCATCTTGCAAATGAATGATTCAATATTAAATTAATTATTGCATTGAACACAAGCTATAAGACAGAAGAATAGCACAGGCCGACAAAACATTTTACCAGAAACCGGAATATACTATCCCGAAGGTTTTTGACTCGCTAAATTCAAATCTGGCCTCAGAAATGCTCGTTTGGCTCAGGTTTCCGAAATATTATAACCTAAATGTGCAAAAACGCGATTTTAGCCTATATTTGAGGTCATGCAGCATGGAGAAAACTTTCTTTTTCAAAAAAACTGTTCAAAGTATCTCAAAGTATAGGTCTCAATCTTTCAAATGCCGTTGATTTTGCTCAAATATCTGTTTTTGTTAGCGATATATGCTATTTCAAAAATTTCAAATTGCATGAATTTAAATTCCTCAGAAATATCTGTTTTTGTCAGCGATATATGCTATTTTAAAAATTTCAAATTGCATGAATTAAAATTCTTCAGAAATAACTGTTTTTGTCAGCGATATATGCTATTTTTAAAATTTCAAATTGCATGA
>NW_014562511.1:0-226 GCF_001313825.1 Dinoponera quadriceps | reverse complement strand
GGAGCGCATTACTGAGTAGTTGACACTGAGGTACGGAATGCTACGAAGTAAGTAGAAGTCGTTTCTTGTTCTCTAAATTTTACAATGATATTTATTATATTTAGTAATATCATTTTACTTTCTAAATTATAAAAATTTATAATCATAATTTATTTTTTTTAATATTATATTATAATATTCATATAATATTTTTTAATACAATATAACGAAATTACTAAAGTATTTA
>NW_014562510.1:246-534 GCF_001313825.1 Dinoponera quadriceps | reverse complement strand
ACGATTGGCCAATACTATTTTCTTCACTTCATCAATGTTTTCGTTTGTTATTGACGTGCTCGGGCGTACGGCACGCTCTTCGTCGTTCACATCTTCTCTGAGAACATTTTGTACCACCGATAAACATTGCTTCGGTCCAAGGTAGCTTTACCATATGCTACAGTCAACATTCGTAATGCGTCCGCGCACTTAATTTTGTTTTCCACACAAAATTTGATACAGATCCTTTGATCCATTTTTTGGAATAGGCAAAAATCGAAGACGAGCCAAAACACGTCCAAGCAAAAC
>NW_014562510.1:0-236 GCF_001313825.1 Dinoponera quadriceps | reverse complement strand
ATTCAAAATGGCCGAACTTGTCGGAATAAGTGAGGAACATGAGTACCAACATAACGCCACAAAAAAATCGAAAATCGAATATACGTAACCCGCAGAAATTCAAAATTCGCGATACTTTTTGAACAGACCTCTTACGTGCTAGACGTGCCTTCGATCGTCTCGAGCGGATATCCAGAAGAGAGGAGCAATTCCGCCGTTGGCCAGCATTCATCGCAGCAAAGAACACAACCGTCGAA
>NW_014562509.1:0-512 GCF_001313825.1 Dinoponera quadriceps | reverse complement strand
AACCCCTTTCATTCCGGGATTCTACAACAGAACCACGCGTAAACCTTCCTGCCTTTCCACGCCCCGGCTAAGCAGCCGCTAAGCGTGGTGGAGCCGCTCCCGTCGCGCGCGTCCTCGACTACACGAGACGTAACATAAGAAGAAAACTGGTGACAGCGTTGGGATTATTTATAAACAACCGAAATATTAAAAAAAAACATTTTTCTCTCTTGTGTTCAATTCAAGAATATAATCTTCTTTACAAATTTCGACTTTTATTCCTCCCTCAAACAGGGAGAATTCTATCAAAATTTCCTTGTCGGACAAAACCGAACTAAATCGCCTCAGGGAGCGACTTCGCTTTTTGAACCTTATTAATCGCGAACTTCATTCGCATCTTCGTCCGCACGCGATGGACCGTTCAAAGCCCCTTCCGCCTCCAAATCTTCCTGACGACGCCTCAACCCCCGATTCCGAAGAACCACCCATTTTTCCGTCTCAACCTCGCGAAAAGCGATACGTGAGCGACCTAA
>NW_014562508.1:897158-907194 GCF_001313825.1 Dinoponera quadriceps | reverse complement strand
CGTAACTGATTGAGAAGTACATGTAATCTCCATAGTTAAATATGAAATAATACTCGTAGCCTTTGCATTCCCTGCACGGTTGAGCTTCCGCGATATAAACGAAGTGCGGTAAAACACGACACGACGTTAGCACGTCGCGAAAATACTCGAGCAGCCCGGGAGCAAAACATACGCAAATATATCTAGAGATTCTGCAGTTGATTCTGAGTTCGACCTTGTGATCCGAGTTTCAGTCGTCGCGAGTGATGCGGGTAAAAGCCAAGTACGTATGTCAACGTAAAATTGATCTCACGGAACCGTTCGTTCTTCGTTCGACAACGAGAGAGGATTGTACTTCTTCCCGAATCACCTTGTACAGATACTCAGCACGAGCATCCTTTCTCGGATCTGCCAAGGTGCTAATTTCAGTGGCTGCTTCGGTATTTAAGAGAGAAATATTGAGTGAACGAGCGAGAGGGTGAGAGGAAGCAGGGGAGGGGAATTTCGCTCTTCCTTTTTATATCGACGAAAGGTAGATAGAGAGAGAGGGTGGGGAAAGAAAATCTTTCGTCGGGATGTTCCGCGTGTTCTCCGACACTTAAATCCCGTTTAATTAAGTCCCGGTATCCGCAAACTCATAGCGTCGTAAGTTGCTGCAGGACCGCGCGCGATCTTTCTCGATCCGTCGTCCTCCTTTCTCCGGCGTCTCGCATACGGAAACATATGGAAACGTCTGGTGATACGTGGTCGAATCGCTATTCTCGAAAATTTCCCGGTAATTCAATTTTCACATAGATACGAATATTACTTCGAACATTGCTTAAAACTATGAGAATTCTCGAAAGTCCCGGAAAATCATAAAAGTCTCGTTTATGTAGAAGAAAAGCATAATAATCGACATGCAGTTTCGTTTTTGGGTTTTCAACTTCACCGGTGTAAGATTAAAATTTATGTGTTTGAATGCAAACCAGCAACATTCCTCTATGAATATGCTATCAGTTCCTGACCATTTTATATAGTTGATTTCCGGGATTTCCAGGCCACTCGAGACTTCCGAANTTACATGTACTTCTCAATCAGTTACGACAATAATGCTTAGATATTTCGATTTCCTATTAAATTTCGAATAAATGAGTGAAGAAAAATGTTGTTAACTCGCAATATGCAAATAATTAACAACGATCATATGTTTACCCTCGACGCGCGGCGCCGCAGCGGAGGCGATAATAAACGATTGAAGATTAAATGTATTTCTCAATCAGTTACNCCGATAATTCCAGAAGATGCCTAACATAGCCATTGGAATATCTCCCGGAGCGGCTGAGTCGTGAGGCGACCTCGGTTATCGGTCAACGGAAGAGAGGGATATTCCGGATTCTTTTCCTGCTCTCTCTCTCTCTTTCTCTCTCTTTCTCACTCTCTCCTTCTCTCTCTCCCTCTCTCTCTCTCTCTCTCACCCTCTCTCTCTCCCACACTCTCTCTCCCTCTCTCTCCCTCTCTCACTCCCTCTCTCTCTCTCCCTCTCTCTATCTATCTCTCTCTCCCTCTCTCTATCTATCTCTCTCTCGCGCGCGAGCCATCTACCTTCATAATTGCGGTGTTGTATCGCTTCAGAGGATAAAGACGTGTTCGTATGACCGCCGCCGCCGGGCACGGTTTATTAGCACGAACAACGGCCGAGTAATTTCGAGTATGCTTTTGTAAGCGTGTCCAACGTGTTTAACTCTTTGAGTCGTACATTTTATTTCTCGATGTTTGAATTTTTCGAAACCTGGTATTTGAGTATCATCGAGGTCGCTGATTACGAATCTGAAATCAGAATTTTAAAATTCAAAACGGCACATAAACTCTGGCGCGATACCTCTTACACTTTTCGGGGATACCATACTCTTAACCTGGGAATAGTCACCTTATTTTCTTCTTTTAAATAAACGGACATTTAGATCCCAATTAAAAACTCATGTTATTAACAAAATATAGCATATTATCTATCTCTCTGATTTATTATCATTCAGAGATACTGTAAATATAGATTTACTCGCTATATTTTGAAAAAAAAAATAATGAAAGGAATATAAGTAATGAGAGGAGTATAAGTATGTTTACCTTCTACGCGCCGCGCCGCAGAGGAGGCGATCATAAACGATTGGATATTACATGTACTTCTCAATCAGTTACGACAATAATGCTTAGATATTTCGATTCCTTATTAAATTACGAATAAATGAGTGAAGAAAAATGTTGGTAACTCGCAATACGTAAATAATAACAACGATCATATGTTTACCCTCTACGCGCAGCGCCGCAGCGGAGGTGATCATAAACGATTGGAGATTACATGTACTTCCCAATCAGTTACGACAATAATGCTTAGATATTTCGATTTCTTATTAAATTTCGAATAAATGAGTGAAGAAAAATGTTGCTAACTCGCAATAGGTAAACTATTAACAACGATCATATGTTTACCCACTACGCGCGGCGCCGCAGCGGAGGAGATCATAAATGATANAATTTCGAGTATGCTTTTGTAAGCGTGTCCAACGTGTTTAACTCTTTGAGTCGTACATTTTATTTCTCGATGTTTGAATTTTTCGAAACCTGGTATTTGAGTATCATCGAGGTCGCTGATTACGAATCTGAAATCAGAATTTTAAAATTCAAAACGGCACATAAACTCTGGCGCGATACCTCTTACACTTTTCGGGGATACCATACTCTTAACCTGGGAATAGTCACCTTATTTTCTTCTTTTAAATAAACGGACATTTAGATCCCAATTAAAAACTCATGTTATTAACAAAATATAGCATATTATCTATCTCTCTGATTTATTATCATTCAGAGATACTGTAAATATAGATTTACTCGCTATATTTTGAAAAAAAAAATAATGAAAGGAATATAAGTAATGAGAGGAGTATAAGTATGTTTACCTTCTACGCGCCGCGCCGCAGAGGAGGCGATCATAAACGATTGGATATTACATGTACTTCTCAATCAGTTACGACAATAATGCTTAGATATTTCGATTCCTTATTAAATTACGAATAAATGAGTGAAGAAAAATGTTGGTAACTCGCAATACGTAAATAATAACAACGATCATATGTTTACCCTCTACGCGCAGCGCCGCAGCGGAGGTGATCATAAACGATTGGAGATTACATGTACTTCCCAATCAGTTACGACAATAATGCTTAGATATTTCGATTTCTTATTAATTTCGAATAAATGAGTGAAGAAAAATGATGCTAACTCGCAATAGGTAAATAATTAACAACGATCATATGTTTTTTCTCTACGCGCGACTCCGCAGCGGACGCAATCATAAACGATTGGAGATTACATGTACTTCTCAATCAGTTACGACAATAATGCTTAGATATTTCGATTCCTTATTAAATTTCGAATAAATGAGTGGAGAAAAATGTTGGTATTTCGCAATAGGTAAATAATTAACAACGATCATATGTTTACCCCCTATGCGCGGCGCCGCAGCTGACGCAATCATAAACGATTGGAGATTACATGTACTTCTCAATCAGTTACGACAATAATTATTAGATATTTCGATTCCTTATTAAATTTCGAATAAATGAGGAAAAAAAATGTTGGTAACTCGCAATAGGTAAATAATTAACAACGATCATATGTTTACCCTCTACGCGCCGCGCCGCAGCGGACGCGATCATAAACGATTGGAGATTACATGTACTTCTGAATCAGTTACGATAATAATNTAACAAAATATAGCATATTATCTATCTCTCTGATTTATTATCATTCAGAGATACTGTAAATATAGATTTACTCGCTATATTTTGAAAAAAAAAATAATGAAAGGAATATAAGTAATGAGAGGAGTATAAGTATGTTTACCTTCTACGCGCCGCGCCGCAGAGGAGGCGATCATAAACGATTGGATATTACATGTACTTCTCAATCAGTTACGACAATAATGCTTAGATATTTCGATTCCTTATTAAATTTCGAATAAATGAGTGAAGAAAAATGTTGGTAACTCGCAATAGGTAAATAATTAACAACGATCATATGTTTACCCTCTACGCGCCGCGCCGCAGCGGACGCGATCATAAACGATTGGAGATTACATGTACTTCTCAATCAGTTACGACAATAATGCTTAGATATTTCGATTCCTTATTAAATTTCGAATAAATGAGTGAAGAAAAATGTTGGTTACTCGCAATAAGGTAAATAATATCAACGAACATATNCGAATAAATGAGTGAAGAAAAATGTTGGTAACTCGCAATACGTAAATAATAACAACGATCATATGTTTACCCTCTACGCGCAGCGCCGCAGCGGAGGTGATCATAAACGATTGGAGATTACATGTACTTCCCAATCAGTTACGACAATAATGCTTAGATATTTCGATTTCTTATTAATTTCGAATAAATGAGTGAAGAAAAATGATGCTAACTCGCAATAGGTAAATAATTAACAACGATCATATGTTTTTTCTCTACGCGCGACTCCGCAGCGGACGCAATCATAAACGATTGGAGATTACATGTACTTCTCAATCAGTTACGACAATAATGCTCAGATATTTCGATTCCTTATTAAATTTCGAATAAATGAGTGAAGAAAAATGTTGGTAACTCGCAATAGGTAAATAATTAACAACGATCATATGTTTACCCCCTATGCGCGGCGCCGCAGCTGACGCGATCATAAACGATTGGAGATTACATGTACTTCTCAATCAGTTACGACAATAATTCTTAGATATTTCGATTCCTTATTAAATTTCGAATAAATTAGTGAAGAAGAATGTTGGAAACTCGTCAATTAAAGTAGAGAAAATGTCTTACAAATATGGAATTCAATTTGAAACAATTATTGTTCCACAAGTGTTTAAAGTTTATTGATTTTTTATTTATTTATTTAATTAACGGGAATAAAACCTTTGGTGTACGAGGCGAATTATAAGACGTAGGAATTGTGCAGAAATAAAAAAATCTGAATACAAACACGAAAAAAAAGACAGATTAATTAGCTATGGTAGAATACTCTGTATAAATTATATCTAAAAGCCCATCGGGTAATTGTAAAAAAGCCAATGGGCATTAAATAATTTATAAATGATGATATTATTTTTTAGAATATTTTTTCACTAAAAATGGAAAATATAAGGGAGAGAATATAAAGGTTAAGAGTTTAGTATACGGAAAAAAAGTTAATACTCGTGCTGAATTAATACAGCATATTAATGACGCGTGTAAATAAATAAGGAGCAATTACGATGATCTTCGTGCGCCTATTCAATCCATTTTAAATCGCACCGTACTGTGTATTAATGCCGAAGGACGTCAGTTTGAATAACTTATTCAATCTTTATATTTTCCTTCTTATCTTCCATTTTTAATAAAAAAATATCCCCAAACATTGAACCGAGAGACATCAATTTGAATAATTTATGTAACCTTATATTTTCTTATTTATCTTCCGTTTTTAATCAAAATTGTGCGGTCATTTATAATTTTTAAACACCTGTAGACGAATAACCGTTACGAATCGGACGTATATTTTTTGTAAGAGACCTGCCATTTCAATTTACATCAGAAACGTGGCCCTCAAGTTTATACGATACGTCATGTAATAGCCTGTTCCCTGGGTTCCTCGACTTTTTTCGCGCTCGTGTTATTATTTAAACACTTTTCATCACCGCGTATATTTACACGAAAGTCTATTATTTTTATTCTCGATGAAGCGCTGCATACTGACAGTCGAGGGAACTTGGTTGTACGGGCATGTAAATAGTTTCCTCGTATAATTAATGTAAAGAGCACTTTCGCTGCTAACGATCAATCGCTCCGGCCTGTCCATCGATTGAAAGCAATTGTAAAATACGCGTCGGCCACTTGTGATTTATTGACCGCGCGAATCTACATGTGCGGATATACGAGAGAAAAAGAGAGAGATTCGCGTAGATTGCGAACGATTATGCGCGTTCTGTCGTACAATTATTGACGGGAACACAGTTATAACCGTCGAGCAGTGAATGACAGGATGACCGTTTTTCCTTGTACGATCCGACATCACGTAATTCACACATCTCGCAATAATTCATCGCAACCGCGATATCGTGAGGCCGAGATTGAATAGAAAATAACAAAGACGTGGAAATGATGAGGGAACGATCGGAAAGTAAGTTTTTACACTCATCTCCTCGTCATTCGAACGTCATTTTAACGTCATTTCAATGTCATCGTGATTTTCCGTTCCATCTGGGCACGCGAAGCGCCTGAGTTTCGCGAGCGACGACGAGAACGACGCACATAAACGCGCACTTCGATTCGCGATTCGATCGAAAGCACACCTACGGACCTGTGTTTACCTCGAGAAGATCTGCTCGGTGCGTTATTAACGAAAAAGAAAAAAGAAGACACACGCGTTTTTCGCATCGCGCACGTCGCGGAACGTCGCCACGGACGACGCGAGGCCACGCCGGCGGACGAGCACAGACAGTGATTTGTCTGTCAACGGAAGTGACAGACCCCGGTCGTCCGGATGACTCTCGTTGTGTCCGACCGCGTGCATGCGTGTTGTCCGAGTCGTCGTCGACTTCGTCAGGAGGAGGAATCGTCAGTAATACGCCTACACGCGGCGGATTTGCCGCCGGTGCTAATGCGCGGGTGCGCACATCCCTCGCAGCGGGAATCCCTGCGGCTAATCATCTCCGGCGAACATCGTCTACGCCTACGCGTGCGATCGGCAACCTGTCGAGCAGTCTTCTCATGACGGAGCCTGTCGTTGAGAAATAATTTCGCAATATAGATCGTCACCTTGGCAGAGAGAGACTTCCCACCTAGATAGCACAGGAATATTCAATGAATGTTCTATAAATATTACGTTACGCGAATATACCTGTACATTTATAGAGTGTACTGAAAACATTGTTACACCGGTCCGTCGCTGAGTGAGATATTCGTCATGTGTATATGTAGTTTAGGTAAATGTGAACGAAAAAGTTCTCTGCCATTTTGCGAGCGATCGCAACATTTTAATTTATTAATGATTGAAAATAGCCACGTACGGAGATGAAATTAATTAATAACTCGGACATTTGCGTGGTTATTTTTAATTATTGATGATAGATCCAGTGAATAACGATTCATCGAATCGACGTCGATTTGATGTAATTTCGATTGTTTCGGTTTCACGTCGATTCGCGATGTACATTTCTCGCCGGGGAAACCTCCGTATTTCAGTAATTAATTACTCGAAAGTATTTTCGAGTATTTTCAGTATTTTCAGTAATTAATTACTCGAAATTTCGCTTATTCCCAAAATGGTAGGAGACTTTTTTTGTTTACATTGACTTAACTACAAGTATATAAATGGCCCATGTAAAATAGAAAATCATGGTGACATTAAATGATGAGAAAATAACTACAATAACTTACTTTTCGATTATCACTTTCTTTCACCATTTTGATGTCGTTTTGATGTTACTGTGGTTTTCTTACATAAGATGTCCCATCTTAAGCACGACTTGAAGTCATCTAAAAGACGTTTCATGTCTCAATTTTGGACACTTGTGCTGTCTGGGTCCTTTCTGTAAATAGAAAATCTAAACAAAAAGTGGTCTATATCTTATAGTACGGAAAATTTATTCTTTTTAATTGAACTAAGCTGCACTTTGTGTAGTTAGAGTAAAACAAATATATAAATCCTAACGTTGAAGGGAAAAGAAACGAAGTTCCAATATTGTATTAATTCAGTTAAAAAGAATAAGCCTCAAATCTAATCTCGCATACCTCATAGTACACATAATTCTATAATTCGAACAGCCAATGGCACATAACACAACCGAATGTCAACCGGAAGATGGCGTATGGAAGGTGATTTTGAGCTTCAAACAGTCGCTCGCTCTAAACAAGTAAGTAAACGAAGTTTTCAAGCGCGTTTCTAAGTAAACGCCGTATAACGGAAATTCATACTAATCGTATAAGATTATCTGTTGCAAGGTTAATCGAAGAAGTTCCAATAGATTACACAGCGATATACGTGGAGTGAATTTTTCAGTTCGTTCATCATCATCACGATACACGTGCTTGTAAATTAGGTTAGAAAAGCCAAAAGACAAGAAACACAAAATGTATCTTATGTATTATTTGGACGACAACGGAAATCGAGTATACACTTTAAAGGTAATTATTGCCTGAAATATCAAGTCACTATGTGATAAAATATATTATCAATCTATTTCTCTATTATGTTCTCTTGAACTGTAAAGATCCTGTTCATATGTATCATATATATTGTTGTTCCATGTATTATTCCAAGATTTTTCTGTATTTCTTCATTCTGTATTTTTTCTAGTGTTTGATACTTTTGTATATATATTAATATTTTTCTTGTATATTTAATTTACAGAAACTGGGTCCTGATGGAAAACCTACATTATCGGCACATCCAGGTAACTCATTGAGAGGATAATAGTTGTAGTTTCACTATATACATATATCTTATACTTATTTTAATCTAAATAATATACTCATATTAAAGAAAAAATATGAATGTTCAATATTGCAGCCCGATTTTCTCCAGAGGACAAATATTCAAGAGAAAGGATTACAGTAAAGAAACGATTCAAGCTACTTTTGACACAGCAACCCTTACCTGCTTATTGAAATACATATTGTTTTATATAATGTAAGGATAATATTTTTTATGTTCAAGTGTAAAATATAAACATAAGAAAACATATAATAGCTTGGTACAATGTCATGTGCTTTGATACAATAATCTATATCCATATTAACAGAGGTAGTTCAACTTGAACACCCACAACTTCCTCCAGTGATAAGTATGCATGCGTGTCATTATACTATCATAAAGCTGTATCCAATACCATAATTAAATTTACAATAATTGCGAGAATCACTGAGAACTGATTTGACAATTGTAGTTAATAAGTTGGTACGTCATTTTTGTTAATATTAATAAAATGAGAAATAAAATAACATTGTTGACGTATATCAGGTTTTACTACATACACTTATATATAATTATATCTACTATAAACAGATTTTATTTACAATCCACTGTCTCTCCACACATTTATAAAAAATAAAAATTTTGTTATGTACAACATTTTCTGGCGCAGTATAATACAGTTTTATTTAAAAAACTGTCCTAATATAATTACGTAAGTGTAATCTTGCTAAGCTAATCTTGTTAAATGAATCTTCTTTGCAATTATTGTTTAGTAGTATACTAAACACATATAAGACAAACATTATTACTATGATAGAAATTGATGTACAAAGCTGAAAGCTACACTCCCACTATCAACTGTCATATAATATTATTAGGTCTGTTTTTTTCAGCTAAACTAGGTCGCACATTTTGCATTGAGTGAAACACTTTGCATTGAGAGTGAAACAAATGTATAACTGAGCGAAGTGGAAAAGAGCAAAGTTCCAGTGCAGCTGAAAAAGAACAGACCTCTCGTGTTCTTAGTCGATAATGGGTTAACACGTGACTACTGAATACATCTATGCTAGAAAAAGAAGTAATGAAAGTCATAGTCTACATTACATCTATACGCGCAACTTTATGTACACGCATGAACATGTAACATTAGCTGCAAATTTATATTCATTTCATATCCTTAGTTACATTTAAATTATCTACCCAATGCAAGTGTGTGATAATCTATATGTTCATAATAATATCCATATCTTATACATGTTTTAAGATAATTCATTGATAGATTAATTAAGATCAAACGCACGATTCTGTGTCTTGTGCAAAAGTAGCATATACAAGAAAAAATGTATGTATTCTCTTAATTAATTTTGATGAATCGAAGAGAGAATATGTCACAGATTGTCTACAAAATGCCAATGTTACATGTCTTATATTCGTATAACAGATATGATTTGTGACTAAACGCAAAGACGCTCAATTACAGTATTACTCATATGTGCGAATTTATATATACAAATACATTATATCTAACAATTCTTTTTAATTCATAGCACAGATTTGTTTTTACATTATGTCATAATGC
>NW_014562508.1:881908-896120 GCF_001313825.1 Dinoponera quadriceps | reverse complement strand
AATCTTATTTCTGATGTTATGTGTATAATGCAACATGGGAAAATATAAGTACATAATTTGGAGCAAAACTAAAATAAACTTTTTTAACGCTTACTATATATATATATATATATATATGTAATATAGAATCACTAGGAAATAAGATATTTCAGTACATCTTCGATATGAAGTTACGTTATTGCGGTAACATGTATTAATTCTGGACCAAATTATTTTTTTGAAACATAAAATATAATTAGAAATATCAACACATAAATCGCCGATGAATTTTTCAGCGTCAATTTAAATGCGCTTGGTTATAAGGAATCAAATTTTGGAGTATTTTTATGACATTATATATTTCAGCTATTGCATGATTCAAGTTTTCCGAAAGACGAATAATATAGCTTTGGTATAATAAAAAAATTAAAGGTTACTTTCATAGGCATTTTCCACATCCTCAACATTGATCTGCTTATTCGAAAATATTTTATATTGATTGATGTAGTTTATCTTTCGTATAAATTCCAAGATAAAACATTTATACAGTCGCTCATTTTTATAGAAAAACAACTTATAAGTCCTCTTAAAGACATTTCCTAAACAAGGCCATTTGCGACTCGTATTACATGAAGGTAAGATGCGTACAAGCTTTTTAACAACAATCTATACACCTTTAATTCGATTCTGATGGAGCTGCTGGCAGAACATGCACTTGTTGTGCTTTACTGGCATTATACACCTGTCCTGGACTAAATGGCTCTAATCGAGGACCAGATCCTACGTCATTTTTATTACGGACGATATCTTGAAATAGAAAACAAACAGAACAATTACAAAAGTCTATACAACCTAGTGGCAAAAGTAATACATGTTTTTCTCCCATTAGAATCAGATATTTCCACAGTAAAAAAAAAAAAGTAAGAATTTGACTAATTTGTTCACGAACCAATTAACACAGATCGCACGTAAGTGTATCGTGCAGAATATTCGAACTTACCGTTTTTCGACTCTGCTGCAGGTATATATCGAGACAATCTAACAACAGGGAGAGGCAAATAACCGCTTGTCAGAGGCATCACATCTAGAGTAACGCTTTGTTTCTCTAATACTTCTAACGATACAATGCCTGCAGTCCGGCCGCACACCGCCCACATAGTTTGGTCCGCTAGAACCTCGTACATTAATTGTGGTGGAGGATTCGGACTAAGACTAGGTAACACACGCATCACCGTAAGACAGAGGTGGCACATACTACCAGCGCGACAAAATTCTCCTCCACCACCACCCGCTTCAACTTTCGAGGATACCGTGAACAAAGTCTGGAAAGCATCATTACGAATCAAAATTTAACGTTATATGGTTTCAATAAGTGTGCGTGTGTGTGCGTGTGTGTGTGTGTGTGTGTGTGTGTGTGTGTGTGTGTGTGTGTGTGTGTGTGTGTGTGTGTGTGTGTGTGTGTGTGCAGAATGCTGTCATATTTTAAATCTTATAAATATAACTTCAATAATTAACTTATTCTAAGTTGTTAATCCGACTGTTTTGTGAAAACCCAAAAAGATGAGAAAAAATTAAAACGTTATGCAACTATGTAGATCAATAGGGGATACTATACAGGGAGTAGTTATTAAAAACCAATTAGTGTGAGAGATAGTTAATAAGAAATAGTTTTTTTACTTATAATGAGAAATAATTGTCCTTACCACATAATCTGTAATATCAAAATTGCATCTGTAAATGCTACACGCTTTCTCAATTTTCTCTAAATTATGTATATGCAGTGGATCGTCGTCGACGCATGTATCGTCTAACTCTTCAGTATCGCTAATTGGTAGATATTTTACACGAAAGTCAGTCTTTATTGGTATCGTGGATTTCTCATCCTTTCCGATCTCGAGTTCCCACATGAAGGAAACGTTCATCCCATTGCCTATCACTAATCTCTGACCGGCGATAGGATTTAAACTTCGAAAATTCACGTCTATCGACGTAATAGTCGTTAACTCGGGCTCGGTCAGCTGCAAAAGCTGATTTGTCAAACCTGTCACGACTATTTGAACGAATTTCCTTTGTTTCGCCGTATGGAGTTTCATGCTCGACATTAGAGGCGGGCCAAAATGTAAAGGTATGCTTTCTTCCGAACCCCATGGACATTGTATGTTCAGCTGGAAAGAAATTGCAAATTGTAACGTTTGTCGGACGGATGAGAATAGCGAGAAAGTGAGCGAAAGAGATTTTTATAAGAATTTTAGGTACTTTATGCTCCATGGACGAAGGATCCTTCTTTGGTGGAAGTTCAGCTAGAACTTTCAGCTGCATGTTTAGAGTTTGAAACGGTTCGCACGTTAGCAGCGGTATCTCCAACTCCTTCACCATCACCTTCTCGACGCTCTGCGACTGTACAGTCAGTCCACGCGATGTCCGCAGTTTCAATTTCATTTCTTCGGTTATCTTTGTACTTCCACTCGAGATGACTAGCTCGATGTCCTGGCTGAGACCCGCCAGCAAATCTCTGCCGCAATTAACAGATATCGTCGGCTGCGTCTTCGCCACCTCGTAGCACAATCGTGGATTCAGCACGGACGACAAGAACTCCAGCTTGCCCTCTATCGTCATCGACAACTGACTAACTTTGTACAAACCCGGCTGATTCACCCGCCTCACCAGCACGAACGTATTCGCGCCGGGCTTCACCACGAACTGGTCGCACGAGAGCGCCTTGCTGAAGTCACCTTTCGCGTTCACCGAGGGTTTCCTGTGTTTCGCGCTGTCCGAACGCCTCACGAGCGGCTTCAGATTTTTATTTATAACACTGGCGGAACCGAGACTCCTGTCCTCCTTGTAATCCAGGTAAGAATACACTTGCAAGTGCGACAAACTCGGATCGAGCGTCTTCATGTCTTCTAACGTGCATTTCGATAAGCTGAAACAATTAAATTAAATAACATAACTGTAAGATATCAAACTGAGGAAACATTGAACATTTTTTAAATATCAGGACTAAAATTGACAAAAATATAATTCTAATGAAATCATTCAACTTCCCCGTGTGTACGGAAGTTAAATACACACCTACAAATATTCATACAGAAATACAATTTAATTTCTTTCTGTACGATATTTTATTTTATTAATTTTGAAAGCATTTGCCTTTACATAAAGGATAAATCTGTTAAAATTGATTTTAATTAATTGGAAATTAACACCCAGGTACGGGTAAAAGAAAACAATAAACGTGATACGCGCGATCTCCCTCTCGCTCGTCTCGTCGATACTCACAGTTGTACCGAAGGCTCAACGGGCGCTTTCAAGCCCTTCTTCTTATTAGGTACGGATGGCTTCTGTATCTCCTCTACGGAAATCGCGGCACTAGTGCATCTCACCCCTCGGGGAAACGAGCTCTGTACATCGACTTCGATGCTAACGACACAGTCTTGCACCACCTTGTCCATCACGTTAACTTCCATGCTGAGTATTGTGAAAGCACATCCGAGCTCGGTGAGTAACGGCTGCGGCGCCGAGATCATTTTCATGTATCCTAACATCTCCTCGAAGTATGTGTTGCGTACGGTCACGTGCAGAACGTTTGTACTAGCTACTGCGGCGCACACTTTCGTGTACTTCTCGACGTCGTCCATCCGTTTGTAGCACTCGGCCAGCTCGAGTTGCGTCTGCGCCGCCAAGTGACTCCATCCTTCGTCCGAGTATGTTTTCAGAGCGTCGGACAAGAAGGCGACCGCCTTCTGATTCTCACCGAGCTCGCTGTAGAACCGCGCCAATTCCTTGCCGATCAACCGGGCCGATCGAATGCGACCGACGTGTTTGTACGTGCCCATGGCTAACTCCGCATGCTCGAGATACTGCTTCTTGAACGCTTCCTTAGACGAGAGCGCCTCCTTCAATTTATCGGTGGGCGTTAATTTGCCCTCCACCTGTGGCTCCGAATCGCCGATGCCCGCTATAAGGTATACGACTGTATGTAACTGTTCGCTGGTTGGTTCACTTCCCGGCATTAGGCCGCATAATTTTCCTAAGCTTCCTAACTGTAAAGGGAAAATGCACGGTGAAGAACGTTTATGTCATTACCGTGTGTATCATTTCACTGTTTGTTTAACACTTTCACAGCTGGTAGTTTTTTCATCTTTCTAAAATTGGAAACCGAATACAATCAACTTAAATCTATAACTTGTTGTCGCAGAGCCCCGACATTAAAATATGAATAAAAAATATAAAATTTGCTTCTCAAGATATATTTGTAACTACTCGTTTAATTGAAGAAAATGTACTTGTTACAAATCCAAACAAAGAAAATATCAAATTATCAACATAGGAAATGTTAAAATTAAAAATAAAACTTGAAATTTATATATTTCTTTTTTTGAAAAATTAATTCAACGCTATTTATATCAAAATACAATTTAATACTTTTTCTATACAATGATTTTTCAAATATTAGCTTTTACATAAAGGAATTCTGCAAGATTTGCAAATAAAGAACACATCGGTATGCTTCCCACTAACTTTACATACTCCAATTTCAATTCCAATTTCAAACTGCTAAAATTTGTTTTGATTAATTTGATCTTAAAATATCGAAAAAATGTAATATTATATTAGTGGCAATAAGTGACGGTTTATAAAAAGACGTACTACACACGTCAGCGGTTGCAAATGTATTAATTATTATTTCATTGTCCTCTTACTCAAATCTTGAGTCACTTAAAATTTTAGAAAAACAAAAATGAAACTACACATTTAAATACACATAAATTGAACGTTATTTACCTTGTCCCTTGCAAGTGCCCACAAACTAGCTGTATGTAAAGAGCACAGATCCAACTGTTGATTGTTATCTATATTGTAGGCGGACAATTGACACGCTTGCAAAACCTCCAATGCACAGAGGAACGACCAACATTCTATGGATCCGTCGGGTTTCTGTACTTCTAAGATTCTGAGCTCGCTCAATGTGTTGTGAACAAATGACAAGCACCTCTGTGCAACCTATTCAAGAATATTGTTCAGAGGTGTATAAATTAACCACTAATAAAATCGCTGAGAACCTCTCCACACATACCTCCCAAGGTTTATTAAGCAACAGTAGCATGGCACATTGTCTACTAAACAAATAACTCCTAAGATCTAATAAAGATGCTCTACACTCGGCCAAGAGAAACCTTAAATGATGATTTGTACCATTGTTTAGATTTACGCCTCCCCAGTTGTTGAGAGGAGTTTGAAACAGGCTTAACCAGCCTGGAGTATCTACGAACAGTTTGCCTATATTTAGGTTTTCACTTTGCACCAATGTCTTCGCACTCAATGCTTATACCAATCAACATCTTTATTTGAGATTTTGACGTTTTGAAAAAGAATTACTATACCTCCTACGTTAGAATTGAGCACAAATTGTGTGAAGAGAGCGTCTAGTTCATCATACTGCACCAATGCCTCGTCATACAGGCCCAGCATTTCCAACGCAAATGCTAATTCTTCCTGAAACACCGATTCGACCTTACAGTAAGAGAGGCAAAACTCTTCGGACTCACCAAGATTAATATTACATTATTTAGCAAAAAACACACAAATTCGAAGCGAACTTTCAACTACCTGTAGAAGAAAATAATGGCAGAAATTCCAACTAGGATTATTTCGCCTTTCCCTCTGCTCGCGTATAATATCTTCGAAGCGTGAAAGAGTTCTATCGTACGCGGTTAACATCAAATGACGGATGCGGGTTATCAAGCCTCTCCATGATTCAGCCGAACGAGATTCAGACTTAATTGGATTAATTACAGCAAAGCATCTGGTGATCAGACAACTTTAAAAAAAAAGAACATCTCCTCTCGCATGTCATGAAATTCGATACAAAAACACACACATTTGTATATTCGATATGATAATCGATTTTAATATTGATTAATATATTGATTAAGTTAAGTATGATTACCTATCTCCATTCTTGGCAGCAAAGTCACTCCGTATTTTATCTAAGACAGTAGTCCTAGGCAATAATTTATTGGCCTTCTTTATGTCGTACGTCTCCACTAGCACAATCATCCAATCTTGGATGTGGTATGAATTCAGTATTTTTAACCAGGCATCAATATCGTCTCTGACACTAGCCTTATAAGTATCAACATCCTGTAAATATATGTAACACACATGAGATACATGTACAAGTGCAGGTATCAAAAGTACTTTTATTTCTACGTTTTTAAATATAACTCTGTATATACAATAACAGCTAGTTTGAATGAGAAAAAAGATATCATGGACATTTACACAAACTCATTAATTAACTCATATATATATATATATTAATGTACAAGAATCTCTGCGGAAACTTACAGAGCACTCGCTCCAATAAATATGAAAGATTGGTTGCTTTATAAGGTGCCAATCTTTTTCAGTGGGCAATATATCCCTAGAAAATGGCACAAAGGTAGCTCCAAGTTTAACTTGTTTAATCGGCCTGCTAAATGATCTACGCCATTCTACCGTGTCCGCAGGTATAGCTTGTAGCAAACCCTTCTCCAATGTAGAAAACAAATTCTCATCTCCGCCACCTGCGTTATTGCAAAATACATTATATTCTGACCCCGTAATACAATTCAATCATCGTTGTGTTTCTTATTTCTATCTTAAAATGGTACATTTACATCGAACAAAGAACATTCCACAAGCCACTCAGACAGGATATACATATATACGTATATATACGTATATACATATCATTGGGACATTGTTACAAAGTCCATCACACATTATTGTCACATCATTGATAAGGGTACTTTAATGATCTAAAAATAACATTTGTCCAAAGGGGTCCACGTTGCAGGGATCATTGGGAGAATATCAAATGAGAAAACATATGTTCCTCAAATATAAATCCCCTTTCCGGGGAATCACGTGGATCGTGTCCACGAGCTCGAAGGCACGCTCGATCCTGCGGGGATTCGACTCGGGCGACAGACATTGGTTACTTCGGACGGCGGAGAAACGCGAGGGAGGAACGCGGGAGAATTGACAGGTAAACAGGAAGTCGGGGGCGTCGATGACACCGCGCCGCCCGTGCTGTCATTGACGGCGTAGCGTGGAGGTTAAAGGTTGCGCGACGGAACTCACAGGTGACGATCGGTTTGCTATCCATGGGAGCGTTCGCTTTGCGCGCTTCGCCAGCCACGGACGACCCTCCATTGCCGTTCATTTCTGAAGACTGGCGGCTGCGAGCTCGCTGCTCCCGATCGGGCTTTCAATCATTACAGCTCTATACGTCACTCCCGTCGCTCCGTGTGCGGGGAACCTCGGCCGCGTTCGACTCGCGCGCGAGCCGATCGCCCGGTGTGACTCGAAGCGAGCTCGGAATCTCGCCGCGACAAACGATCGGGCTCGGCTAGGGACGATCGCGCGGGTCAAACATTTTACTTCGCACTCTCGAGCTCCATTGAGGTTGGAATTGGACTCTCGTTTGTCGCCCTTCCTCCCACCCTTCTTTCGATAAACGGCCCCTGATTGCAATCCTCGTTTGTCGCGCATCATGTCGTCTTGTATCGATTCGCTTGAGACAGCGGCAAACTCGATATCTCGTTGTATCAATCTCATTATTTCGTTCGACGTTTCTCATCGCTGTTGAATTTAAAGAGGAGTCGAAACGGCTGTTTTAAAAGAAGGCAAAGCGTTTCGAAAGGAGTCATTTAACCTGCCGTTGAGTCGTACTACTTGGAAAAGCAAGGCCAGTCTACCTCGTCGTTGAGTTGTACCACCTCAATTCGTCACTTGCAGTTGCGACTCGTAGTGGAGATTTTTGGTCCGTTCTTTTTAGCTGCATTGTTGAACTGGTACTATAAGTTGGCCCCGGTCTACAATAGTTGTTTTAAATCTCAAGCCTTAAATTTTTACACCCCACTTTAGGGAGAAGCTGCTTTTCTGGCAAGGTGTGAATTTCCTTTAGAGCGAAATGAAATATATTTGTCTCATTCTAATTTATTTGACCAGTTTAGTGATATAGCTAAAAAGAACGGATCATTTGGAATTGAATTCTGGGTTCCACTTAAACTTACAACGACGCGAGCGTCATCCGACCTTTATTTAACGTCCAGCGAGAAACAGATGATCTGTTCGTGCTGCTTACACTTTTGACACTTTTACACGTAACGCTCGTTGCGCGTTGGCCTCTCTTTAAAAAGAAGAGTTGTCATTGGATATCGCTTATCGTATTCGGTGTGCAACGGACATTAGGTGCAAAAATGTCAAAAGTGCAAACAATGCAAACAGATTTAAAGGTAGAATCACGTTCACCTCGTTGCGAACGTTAAGTGGAATCCGCCCTCTGCAATAACAACCGATCCGCTAGAGGGCGGTTAAATAACGAGTTAGGTTAGGTGCTTGTTTATTTTCGAAATCACAGCATTTGCGAACTGCTGGTTGAGTTGTGTCGTAATTTATTGTATCAGATTACGTCGCAATTGATTCGATTCAATTGAATTATGCGAAGTATACATATCATTTTTGTAACGTATAATTTTGAGTATGCGGATTCTTCACAGTGTGTACATTTTCACGTAATGTGAAAATGTAATCGTTTATTCTCACAACACGCTATAACCTCTCTGTGATCTTTTTTAAAGCGGACCTGTTTCTAGAAATTATTAAATATGCATCAAATCGCAATCAGAAAAATACCCGGCGAAATACTGCCGCCTTTGAAGAAAGAAGGCCAAGGGTATATCGACGATTTAGGGAAGAAACCAAAGTTTATATTGCAGGAACTTTTAGAAAGACAGAGCAAGTTACTCTCCGATAAGTAAGTACAAACTTGAATTGTGTCGCATTATCACATTGAAAGTAGTATTTGATCCGTTACCTTTCTTCTTTCTAGAAATTTTATTTCTAAGCTTCCTGACAAGGGTGAGAAAATTATTAGCTTCCGCAATAAGGTGTTAAAAGAAATTGAGCACAGAGATGAAGTGGAGAAAGCAGCTAATCTACTGTCACGTCTTAACATAGCATCCGAAGGCAAAGTTGCCATGAGCAAATTAGAATGGACTGGCAAATATAATGACAATAACAGGAGTAATAACGATACAACCAAAATTGTTGAACTAGACAGTGACGAGGAGGAGGATCCATTAAGGATATTAGCTCAGGTAACTTGTTATTAATCTAAAACATTGATAATTACTTTCACCGAATCAGTTATTCTAACAAATATAAATTGTCATATTCAAATAGCCCACAGGAACTGGTGTTCACAAAAAGAAAGTTATACGTGTGGTGACTGAGGAGAGCCTCATCAAGCCAGAAGATTTAGTGGAAATCGAATCTTTCAAGACAGATCCTTCAGATGTGGAACATGTGAAATATATCATTGACAAAGTAGAAAAAGCACAGGAGACTAAAAGTAAGGAGCCGTTTAAGCCTTACAAAACAACAAAAAGTAACGTGCATGATCCAATGAAGGAGAAACAAAGAAAGCAGCATAAAAATTGGGAAGTCACAGCAGCTACACCACCTCTCATAGTTCATGGAGCAGCAAAACTCTTGAATCTTAATGAATCCTTGAGGTTGCAAAAGGAGCAAACAGAAAAATTACAGGTATTTTCAAAACCGCCCATTTGGAAAATTATTTCAGAAGCAGCTATCATTGTATGACAATATTTGCATACTTTCTTAACAGGTACTTCAAGCTAAACATGCGATGGAGCGTCTAACTAGTCAAGTAGGGTTACATATGGTCGGTTCTGCGCCTAAAAATGTTGGAAGTTATCGTTTACAACACGCGAGCGACTCTTCTTCTCCTTCAGAAGATGAAGAAGACGAAGTGCATGATGAAGAAGATTACGATAAAGGTGGGACAGTTGTGTTCACAGTGGAATCTGTAGAATGTTAATATTTGATATATATATCTCCCAATAATTCTAAATTTTAACTTGTCTATCCGAATAAAATATTTTACTTATAATATAGAATTGTACGTTATTCTTGAATTACTCATATTTCCGCAAGTTCAAAGGATAAAAGAATATTTCAATCAAAATGTTTGAGAGACTTTATTGTTTCTGTAACGTGTATATTAATTGTATCCAAAGCTATTAATAATCGCTGTGTACGGTGTTGTTGCTTTGGCGACTGCTTCACCAGCCTGTTTGGTAAGTTTCTAAAAAAAAAAAAAAAGATACAGTTAATGGTCATAATGTATACGAGAACTTCTTTGAAGAAGAAGAAAGACAAAACTCAAAGTAAAATCACCAGCAAATTGAAAATATTAATTACCTTAAGTTTGTTACGCTTCTGAACTTCCAAAATTGACCTGACACGCCTCTTGTTCTCCAAAGTACGGACTACAGCCTTGTACTTCCATCCTACTTCGTGAGACAATCTACCCACGTGACAGTACTAGAACAAAAAGGGATTCATGTTAATATCATATCGCATCAGTTGTGATGAATATAAATTAAATGAAATTTTTTAACTCAGTTAAAAGTGACAACATATAGATCACACGGATCGATTTCAGCCGCAAATTACCATTCCATCATTGTTTCCCTCACAAACAAGAGTGAGATTCACAAAAAAAAAATTCTAGTACATTTGTAGTATTATTTGAAAATTTTATCGTCTGTCTTACCTTTCTGCCTGGCTTGAGGCACATGACTCTCATGGCACCAGGAACAACAACACGCTTCCTTCGGTCATAGGGTGGTGGACATCCTTCGTAAACCTTCAATCTCCTGAGGGCATCCTTCCCTCTCTGAGTCTTATGTGGGATCATTCCTATAAATGAGAATTTCTTATATCTATGCATCTTGCGTTGCGTTAAGTGAAATGATATATATAATGTCGGCATCATTCGGATATATTGTTTCATAATGTAGTCAAATAATGTAGGTAAGATATTCATAATCATGTGCAAAAATTTCACCATACATACGATAACGCAACGCTGAACGCACTTACCACGAACAGTTTTCCAGAGAATTTTGCTGGGAGCGCGGAAGTGAAACGGACCACGAGCAGGATTTACGTTACATCTCTTCCGCAGGAAAGACATAAACTTCAATTTGTTCCTGTTAAGAGATAATATTAATTGTAAGAAAATAATATATTAAATTAAATTAAGAAAAATAAATAAATATATATTAGTATCCAATGTGGAGATCACACATATAGTAATAGCATGTTGTTACAACCTACTAACCTCTGTTTCTTTGTATTATATAAAAGACAGAATATATAATTAGTAACAAATGACACTATTATTCATTTTCATCATGCGGTGAAATTATTATTGACATTGTATCAAAACTTAACTCTCTCTAAAGTGCTTCCACAGCTAATTATTGGAACTCTTACTGTACTATTCACTAACCTGAAGAAGTTGCCCGAGATGTTCAATTGTTCGCTACGTACAACAATAACCTTGTTGCCTTCCAAAATGGTTTTGGCAATGATCGCTGCCAAACGTCCAAGTAAATGGCCGCGGCCATCTATCAATATTGGCTGAAATTTTAACAGTTTTTCGATTACAAAGAATGTATGATCAACAAAATGCATAGTGCATATACGTGATCGTCGCAACTCTCCATTCAAGAGATGCAATACGCGATCCACGTGTTTGTACAATCCGACCGGCGTATACGCGGTGAACAGTTTAAAACGTGAAAATATCCCATCGCGGTAAACATTTTAAAACGTGAAAATATTCCAATGCGAAGTCGTTGCAAAATTTGCGCCATGCGACGATCGAAATTGCGCTCGAAATGCAGGCAACGCCGTAGAAAACACGTGTGACGTGCGACGAATCAAATTTCGTATTTTCTGTCTACAATGTTCTCTTAGAAAGTCTTGAAGAATTCACGTGTCGCTACTAGTGCGACGTAACCGTAATCGCACCCTGTACGCCGTGTGAGAGTTATTAAAACCACATGAAATATGAAATTTCGAGTACGAACCTTTTCACTGAACCCCGTCATCTTGCTACCCTACCGGAAAAGGATCCGCGGATGAAGTGAACACGCGAGCTCTCACCGGAAGACGTGGTTAAGTCCGTCCGCAGCATTACCAACGTCTGGAAAGATTAGCCAACATTACGCTACGTCATTAGACCATGGAGATTAGCCGGTATTGGTTGATATTGTCGATTCGGAAAACACAAGTAATCAGTGAGAGGTCAATTCTTAGGAAGAATTTACACTTTGACGGAAAAGCAGAGAGCATAAAAGCAGCAGCTAATCAGAACTCGTGCTGGTAGTAAGCAGTAAAGCCCATATCAGACTACGGATTAGGATTGAGATTGAATTGAAATTTGACAAATCAGAACGAAATTCACTAAACTTAAGTTTAGTTAAACTTGTTCTGATTGGTTAAATTTCAATTAGGGCATTAGAATAGGCAAAATCCTCGATGTTTGAAAAACATCGATGTTCGCTTAAGCCCGTATCAGACTATGAATTGGAGATTGTGATTGAATTGAATTTAACCAATCAGTGTCAAGTTATTTAAACTCAAGTTTAGTGAAATTTAGTGAATTCTACACTGATTGGTCAAATTTCAATTCAGTTCAATCCCCAATCCATAGTCTGATACGAGCTTTAGCATGATATGCAATCGGAATCTCTATGAGAGTGACTTTCATCAACTTCAGATTAAACTAATTGATTAATAACAAGAATTAATAATACTAATTACTAGTTCCTTGCGTAACTTGCGTCGTTTAATAATTGAAAAGTTAAGGAATTTTTATCAGGGTTAACAAGATATAGCAGATAGTATTTTAATAGCAATAATTTTAAATTGTTGATTAAATTAATCAGAGTTTGGTGAAAGTTACCTTAAAAATCGCAAAATGTAGATAATAATTTGACCAATCGTTTATGGATAATTTCGATTTTGGTACCTTTCGTTCCGCTTGATCGAGTTTCAATTTTCAATATGTAATTTGAATTGGACTTGAATAAAGCTCGCCCGCTCGAATGTCATGTGCATGTGATGTTTGCGTGATTCAGAAGAGATTCGGTTTATTCTTCCTTGAATCGACGAGTCACGTCTAGTTATTTGCACTTCGTGGCCGATCCGTCAAGCACGCAAAGTAGGAGAATCGTCCATTACGTCAAAGATTTGAAAATTTAAACGTTCGTAAGAAGTTCGGTGCGGTGATTTGTGTCAACAGTGACGAGCGTGCGGTATTAATTAACGAGGACACTCATCATCGACGTGATATATGCCGTCGAAAAATCGCTGCTAGCCGAAGGATCGTGACGGCAGTTGCGATAACGCTAATTATTTATTTTCCGATCGTATGGCACACGTCGGCATAATCGGAAACGTAGTACAGGATTGAGGGATAGTTTTTATGTAAATTTTCCGTTTATTTCTGGGAACAAATTCGTGCAACATGGCGACTGGAAACAGGTATCGTATCTCTCTTCGCATCCACGACATCGAGATCGCAACGTTTCCTTTGTAATTCGTTTGATTTCGAGTTGTTCTCGTTACCTAAGACATAAATATTGATGACTTAGAGAGAGAAAGAGAGAGAGAGAGAGAGAATATACAAGATCTTCCATACCCCTCTATGTTGCCTTCTACACGCAGCAGATTGATTACTTGAATAAACAGTTTCTATAGAACGCTACATGTTTATATTCGATCAAGGCAATTTCACAAGTTGCGAGTGTCGCTACGTTTCGCCTTTTAATTGTGTTCTTGTATAAGGAATAGCTGATAAAATTGTAAAAAGTTTAGTTTGTGTGTGTGTATGTATTGTCTAACATGACTATTGTCAAGTTTATGCCTATCAAATTTATTAAATATTTTGGAGACGAATACAGATATACCATTGTACCAACTGGGCAAAGTTCTGAAAAAGTATGTCTTTGATTTTCATAGAATTTGGTAAATATGTTCCAAATAACCGTAAACAAGTGTACATGCAAGGACTTTTGGGATTAGTGGAGTTTAATTGAGATAATACTGATATAATAATATGGTCTAATTTATCATTCTTAATGGTCAAAGATATATTAAAGATATTTCAATTTCAAATGTGTTTATCTATGTCATTGACCTCTATAATTTTATTTAATACAAACATAGCACATAGTATATACATTACATGCATATTTTAAGTTACTTTTATTTTACTTATGCTTAAATTGAAGGAGGAGCCTTTCTGAAACTCTATCTATATCACCTTTAATTATATTGTCTTTTGTAATCATTTATGTGTACT
>NW_014562508.1:876088-881819 GCF_001313825.1 Dinoponera quadriceps | reverse complement strand
GTGATAAAACTAGTAAATCGTAGCTTATATGTCTGTATAATCATCAATACTGAGAGTGAAGGGACATTAAATTGCACGCAACACACATCTGGAAGTTAATATTTAGAAGCATATATTTTGCAGGCAAAGTCATATGTGAAATTAATAAGTAATGAAATTAATATAAATGCATCAAGATTCAAAAATCTGGATATAGGGAATAAAAAATATACGGGCTATTTTTTGTTCATGCCTCGTATATATACATACATATATATACTCAAATTCATATATATTTATAAAATTCTATGACAAAAGATAGACACCGTAAAAATAGTGTCTCGTTGCTTCCATATGAGGGCCTAATTGTTTTGTTATTATATAGTCTATTACCGTTATTATGGAATTGTTATACAATTGTTAAATTCTAGATTAACATAATAGATCCTCAAAGGACACACAGCATATATCTTGCAAAATTAAACATAAAAAGAGAAAGGAAAAAAAGATAAAATATAAAAATCAAAAAAAGTTCAAACAAAAACGAAGAAAAATTCAAAAAAGAAAAAAATAAGACAGAAGCTTGAAGCTTTTCTAAGTATATATACAAAATAGATAAGATTTCTACAAATATTTTTGAGGACCACTTAAAGCGGTACGCTGCTACATTATAAACAAATAATTCGTACCTGCCCAAAGAACGGATCTTATAATATTCTCTATACTTGTCTGTGGCTATGCACCATACTACGTTTCCACCGCAAATGATGGCGCAAATGATGAGTGGACAACAGACTAATGGACAATGCCCGCCAGCTCAAGCTCACAGTTTGCATCTTAATAATACAATGAATACAAATACATTGTACCAAACCAATTATACCCAGTACAGCCCAAATGTTCCTGGACACGGTAGACGTCGTACAATGCAGGTACGCGTTAAAATCTCTTGGATTTATTTTGAACAATATGCAAGTAACACATATATTTTGAACAATATGCAAGTAATCACATATATATCCGTTTACGTGTTGAAGATATTTTACACTTTGTTAAGTGGATATATATGTATATATGATAACAAAATATATTGTAAACAATGATACATCACAAATGTAGTAAGCATATTAAAGAAACTTGCGTATCACATTAGATATATAAAAATTTTCATATTATATACTACCGATATAAAAGAAATAATATAGTTATATCAATATGTAATGAAACTTTATAATATCCGAAATTGAATCTATACATAAAAAAGTAGTAATGAGATTAAAATTAACGATTCGATTTTTCTTTATCAAATTTGAATTAATTTTTGCAAATTACACGGATAAAGATAAGCATTAATATTTCTTATATTTATATATTGCTTTTGTTTCATCTTTTCATTGAAATATACAAATCTTATATAGACAGCGGCATTGCGGCCGTTGGATCTGTTACGGCAATTGGGGGTCGATATATCCTCATTACGGTACATGGACTATGCACAATTAAACAATAATTTTCCTACAAATTGGTTGAAGAGAATGAGCGCGTTTGATATACCGGTTTTAAATGTACCTCAATATAACAAACCCCCAAGCAATATAATAAAGAAACCAAACTGGTTAAATAAAGGAAGGTCGTACAAAGGAACCGTCACAAAAAATGAATCGTATAATAATAATAGTGGGGTTAATCCTTGTCCGTCAACACCAAAGAAGTACTACAACAATCTAACAGAATCATTCGATGTTATGAGTTTATCAGGAGGGCCAGATATAAAGTAAATATGCACTTTCAGAGTTATGTCCGCTATTTTACGTTTTCTAAATATATATTTATTTTATTGGGGAAATATTACGTTATATAAGAGAATATGTATTATTAATGAGAATTAATTCCTTTTCTGTTTAGCAAACATTCAGCAATCAGACCAAAAGAAATATCTTTAGAATCTTTTCTGGGGTATATACAAGAATATTATTATACACAGAATATTTGCCCACCAATTTCATTTCAAACATGTGGAACATGTATGAAAAAGCATGGTGTGTATCATTTAACAATTTCTGACTTGACAATTATATTTTTCTGTATAGGTATTAAAAAATAGAAATGTAACAATATATTTATTACGAATCGAACAACTTTCAGAGAGGGGTGGTTTTCCAGCGTTAGGCCGTATATTTCACAAAGGCTTTATAGATCCCGATAGATACCTTGCTGAATCTCACTTAGTGGAGGTAACTTCTGTGCCGGGCAATCTTGTCATTGATTCGATAAACTGGGACGATTTGTCGCGGCAGATTTGGTCGATGTTCGTATCAAATCAGCAAACGGAATCTACTTATAGAAATAAGATAATATTGTGGAAAAATCTTCAACGTCATGTTAGGGTAAGATACAAGATTGCAATTAGTAAGCGAGTGAAATATCGCTAAAACAATTTAAAGCATAATCTGAGAAGTATATCATATCGCGAACAATTTATTTATATTATTTATTTAAGGAAATGATGGCATATTTTTTGCAGAAAGCATATCGAAGATACGATTTGATTATGATAGGCTCAACAATGAATGGATTTGGTCTTGAAAGCAGTGATGTCGACATGTGTCTTTTAGTCAGGCATGAAAAAGTAGATAACAGGGAGACGGCCCTCATGCATTTAAACCAAGCATTAAGATGCCTCCAGAGATATAGTACGCACAATTCATAGATTTTGAATTTCTTTTAGACAAAGCACACACTCATTAGATACATCTTAACGACAAATCCTTTTATTCCGTCTTTCATTCTAGAGTCCATAGAAAATTTGGAAATTATACAAGCAAAAGTGCCCATCATAAATTTTCACGATTCAAGACAAAATTTAAATGTTGATATAAATTGTAACAGCAGCATTGCCATTCTGAATACGCATTTGTTATATTGTTATTCAAGAAGTAAGTTTATTGAATATGTAACATTCGATTATTGCCACAAAGTTCGATTTATTTTACAATTATCGCTTGTATAAATATTTTCACAGTTGATTGGAGGGTAAAACCGCTAATACTAATTGTGAAACTGTGGGCCCAATTTCATAAAATCAATAGCGCTAGGAATAATACGCTGTCCAGCTACTCTTTGGCTCTCATGGTCATAAGCTTCTTACAGTGTACGTATGCAATAAAGACGTTCATGTTTTCTGCTCCAATTCTGAGAATATCGATGTTGTTATTTCTCAGGTGGCGTCAATCCCCCGATTCTGCCGAATTTGCAATACCATACAAGTCAGTTTCGAAGCTTCTATCACGAAGATATTCAGCCCATCATTGAGGATATTCACAAGAAAGATTTAGGATCGGTATATATTGGTTCTTCGTTGTACCACAGCAGAAACACCCAATCTCTCGGAGAACTGCTTCACGAGTTCTTTAGATACTATATAAGTTTCGAGTGAGTGATATCTCAGATACAGACGATACGGAATACTTTAACTTGCATTTCGACAAATAATATATAACTTTTACATCGTTAAATCAGATTCGAACAGCATGCGGTATCTATAGAGGCAGGATATAAAATAAAGAAGGAAACTTGCCGTTCAGCGATCTATCCCAATAATAATCGCGGTCATTGGAAATATATAGGTATCGAAGGTAAAAATATGAATGTTTCTTTTATATTATACATAAAATCTTTATTTATAGAGTAAGTTAATTTTTATTTTTAACTAAATTAAATTAAAATAAAATTAGATTAACTTATTAAAGTTAAAAATTTATGATACAAAATCATGTGTATATATATATATATTATAATAGATTTATTATAAGGAAATATGGGCTGTTTTGTGCTTAAGATTCCATTTAAAGAAATACTAGCGCTCAGAGAGACGAAAAAAAATTCTGCTGACATTACTTTTTATTTTTCTTATTCCTTATTGTAAGCTGCTCGGACAATGATTGTAATATTGATGATTTATTTTAACTTATATAGAAAAGTTAACAAGTTAAAGTTCACGCATTTTAAATTAGTTTAAGTTAAAAGTTAATTTATTCGAAATTAAGTTGAATTAAAAGTTATTAACTCTTTAATTTAACTTTTAACTAATTAACCAATTATTATTGCTTAACTCTGATTATTTGTTATATTATCCATGATTTTCCTTTATATGTGTGAATCTCGAAAGCGTACTGCTTGCGCACGCGATACTTATCGAAATTATTGTGATGTTGTAGAGCCATTTGACCGCACCAATACAGCGAAAGCTGTCTTTGATGAGAAAATATTCTACAGGATTCAATCTGTAATTGGTCAGTCATATAAACGACTGGCCGGTAGTAACAATCTCAACAGTCTGTTTATCGAGATACCAGAAGAGCAATACCTGTCATCTGAATCGCATGAGCCTGATTCACGTAAAAGTATCTCGTGTTTAGTGCCTACTAGATCGGCATAAAAAAGTGTAATCATTAACTAGAACGTAAATAATATTTAAAAACGCTCTATTTTGGACGATTCTCAAGTTCTTTCGGATTGGATTGAAAAGGCATTAGAAACGTCGTTGGTTTAAAGGTCCGTGGATCTAAAATGATATAGCTGGATTCAAAGAAGCGGAATAAGGCTGTTTAGAGTGTTTTTTACACGATGTGTTTGGTATACCTTGTAAACTTTTTGAACAATTTATAATAATTGTGAGAGATTTAGCGGAATGACTCGTTCTGCGTTTCATTTTTCAATTTAATTTATATTCTTTAATTTTATAATCGCTTTGTGAGGGATTTCAGAGTTATTATTGACTGTACAGCATCTGGAAAGAAGACAGAATGATTTCTGCATTGACTTAACGCAGCTTAGACATGAGCTCACGTCTGACATTTCTTTCTCTGTCTCGGAGAGTAGCAATTGTACAAAAAAGCAAGTATTACTTCCTTTTTTTATATATATATATAATGCCGTTACTCTAGGATATTATTTAACTGTCCGAATTATATTTGTGATGTGTGGATTTTATGCGATCTATAGTTCGAAACAAATTTTTGATTGAGAATATGTTCTTGGAGAATAACATTGTATACAGGTAGAGTTACGTAACGTATTACAGAAAAAACTTTGACTTAGATCGGTATTCATAGTCGGACCTTATATTCAAAACCGTCTTAAGTTTATCTTCAGATGCTATACGGCTCATTTCATTGGCTATGAAACGTCTGAAGATGAACTTAAGACGGTCTTAAATATAAGATTCGATTATGAATATCGGCTCTAGTCAAATATCGCATCAAAATTAAGTCGGCTGTCTTCAATATTTTTCAATATTAAATATATATTTCAGATTAAAATATTATAGGTAAACAAATATATATATATATATATATATATATATATATATATATATGCATGTATACATATATATATATATGATTAATTCTCTTGTATTCCTCTAACACTTTTTTTTTACTTTAATTATATTTTCTACCTTTTTCCTTGTGTGTGGTTTATAATATTATATAAGAGATAATATAAGAAATCTTTTCTATATAAGATTACACTAGTTTCTTTTCTCAAAAATAGCAATTATAAAAAAAGCAAATAAGAATTCTAGTAAATAAGAATTAATAGCAATTATAAAAAAAAGTGCTGCTTTCTTGTTTTATAGATACTGATAGATATTTTTATGCTACTACTCTAAAATATTATTTTAATATTAGGCGCATAGATTAATATATGCATTAATTAATATATGGTCATTAACTTGAAAGTGAACTGCATT
>NW_014562508.1:875001-875883 GCF_001313825.1 Dinoponera quadriceps | reverse complement strand
ATTGTGATTCAAAATTATTTGAGCGTGCTTGTCTTATTGTTTATTGTGTATATATATATGTTAGGTTATTACCTTATCTATTTTTCTCTCTCTCTCACACACACACACACACACACAAAAGTTATTAATAAATATAAGTATCTTATTAGAAATATATTAAAGTGTTCTCAATTAAAAGATGTTCAAATTATAGACCACATAGAATTTAGGTATTATAACAAGGTACATGCTATATTTATAATATTAATATAACATCCTAGCATAACAGAATTATATATAAAAAAGAAGAAAGCAATACTTATCTTTTTATAATTTATACAAAAAATAGCGGACGAAAACTCGTATTTAAGCTGCATTAATGAATTATAGAAATCACTCGTCTTCTTTCAGGATTTTGTATAATCAATGATAATTTTGAAACCCTCCAGAAAGCGATTACAAAATTAAAGATTATAAATTAAATTAGAAGATAAAACGAAGAAAACGAGTTATTATCTCCTCCTATAATTCTTGTGATTATTATAAATTATTCGAAAAAATGACTTAATATCATGATGTATTGCGCGTATGGCATAAGAGATAAGATGTTCGCAGCAGATTCACTACTTCCTCTTGTCTTTCTAAGTCAAATTAATCATTAAACGATATCTTGGTATTTTCTTAAATGTTGACAACTTAAATTTTACTGATCTCTAAAACGATTTAGAGAGATAGAATGAAATGAAATCAAACTGTCTGACTTGTTTGCAACATTAAATAAGTCTCTATATCAAATTTATGATAATTTCAAGATGCATAACTCGTCCTCTATTTAATTTTCTAATTTAATATTTCATTTTTATTTTTTTTCCAATCGCTTTTTATGGAAAAATTTCAGAATCA
>NW_014562508.1:846610-874876 GCF_001313825.1 Dinoponera quadriceps | reverse complement strand
ATCTTTGGAAAAAAAGGATGTTTTCTGTCATTCGGAGGAGAACATTGAGAGCGTTTTTAATTACTATTTATGTTCTAGTTAATGAACATCGATTAATGTTATGCGTCTAATGTTAAAATAATACGGTAGAATAATAGTAGCATTATCTATTAAAAAGAAGGAAATGGTACATACATGTTCTTCTCTAATTATTATTTAAAAAAAGAAACGAGCGTAATGGAAATATATAAATTTTTTGTATTGTCTTTTGCATAATATTAAAAATCAAAAATGACAAAAAATGTTCATCAAAATTAAAAAAAAATTTTGATAGTATTTTGAAGTGATATATATATATATATAAAATATCGGTGAGTTAGCAAGGCTGGTGTGTTCCTTTAAAAAGAATTTCGTACGCGATACAAATCAACGAATATAAAATATACTTGTGCCTTGAATAATCTAATTATTTACTTTAATTGCTGTTATATTAGTTACGTATAAAACTATACAACTATCCAGTCTAATTCTTTTGCTTCTAGTTCTTTAAAAGTATGATATATGATCCTGTGATGGTACCTGTAGTGGTGTTAAATTAACATATAGTGCTGCGTCTGTAGTATAAAAATTTAATTATCATTGTAGTAGCGTAATAACTATAGTTAATTATTATAGTCATAGTAATTATTATAGCGATTACATTAACCTTAGGTTCATGTACGAACAAAGTATAAATAGCAGGCAAAGGTAAATTAAACATTTCACTTTTGATTATGTATTCATCTGCATACTTACGGTATCCCATATGTGTAGCTTTCAATTAAAAATGAAAAGACCGACTCAACTCTGATATGATGTTTGACTCTGTTTCGTTCTGTAATACGCTACACATTTTTCTCTGTATATATATACCACTCTGTGAAGAAACGCCGACTTTCATCATATATATTTGTGAAAAGCAAGAAAAGAATGAGACCAACGAGAATGATTAAAGAATTCGGACGAATTGTGTTGAATTAAATCACAGGCGTCAAATTCATCATGTAAATAATTAAGATGAGTATCATTAGGTAACTATTAGGCGGGTAACTTAGATAAGTATCATTTAAGTAATTGTGCAATTTTGCATTTCTGTGAAAAGTTGATTGAAATGTATGATCTCGTAAATCTGTAGAATTTGTAATCCTGATTTTCTTATATTAAATAAATAAAACGTTTATACATGAAATGTTTGTGCGTGTGCTCTACCACAGATTTTCCACTTTGTCCCGGCGGGCAAGCAATAACAAAGCGTCTAGTTTTCAAATCAAATTTATTGTTTCATAAGAGAGAGAAGAGATCTCACAATAAATTTTTTTTTATTATTATAATCTGCAGTTAGCGGTGCGCTGTTGGTCGAAGAGAAAAAATAAAACAATTTAGTGTTGCGTAACGCAAGAAGAGTTACTTTTTCTTAAATTTATTGAGATATATATATGTATGTATATATATATGTATAATAAATTGATTACCATCGCCACACACACATACACACAGAAGCCAGTACAGAGCGTAGAATCGGTGAGCGGAAATACGAGGAAGAAACAGAAAAGCGTTCCAAATAAAAAATGGTCTATAAAGAATATTTAATTAATTCCGTACTTTGACGATTAAAACATTCGTTAATGCCAATAAATTACTTGTTTCGTATCCGATGATGAGCGGGGCGTATTCGCGAACAACGATTTTGCACGTGTGTGTGTACGCGCGCGCGCGCGCGTGGAGAAACGTATGTGTACGTATATAAATAGATTATACTCTATATATACCAATACCCCGATACATGTTCGTTTCGCGGAAAATCTACCAGTATACACCTTATATACCTCGTGTACATTTAATTCATACTTGCGGATGTGCGGAAAATCGTCGTTCGCGAGTGCAATCCGCGCGACATCGGCCGAATCGTTACGGATAACTGAGTTATCCAAAACAAAAAGGAGGGAGTGAAGTACGTGCGATGATCTAGTCACGTGTGATTCGCAGCCCGTGTGCCTGGGAGAAGCGACACGAATATCGAACATTCAATTCCAAATTAGAGGATCATCTCACGTACGAAGGAACGGATATTCACCGAATAACGCGTCCGTAGCGGATTTCCTTCCCGAGAGCACCTCGGGACCGCTACTGTTACCGGCACACGGCTCTCTCTTCCCGTGATCATTTCCCTTTACCGGGAGAAAACAATTTTCCTTTTCTTCTTCAGTCGTACGCCCTGCCGACCCCTGCGGTAAATAGGCAATGGATATGTATATAACGTAAGAGAAACCTAACGATAATAAACATGATCAATATAAATGAATTTTCCACGCGGCTGGCCGAGCGCGCCGGCCGGCCGGCCCTCCGACGAAGGATGTCCATCCTCCGCGATGGTGCTGAAGTGTTGGCCTCATACTGTCTGACGACGGTTGGCTTTCTTCGACAATGTCCCGTCGGAGAACGTTGATGTCGACCCTCCGTGCGACGTGCGCCCACGCATTCAAACGGCAAGTTCGTAGTAGGTAACGGTGACGGATGGTGGACCTGGATTTTTGGCTCTCGATTCTAGATCCGGATTAGGAGAGAGAGAGAGAGAGAGTGAGAGAGAGAGAGAGAGAGAGGAATCACACGTGTCGAGTGCTTGTTCGCCCCGGACAGTCAAATGTCACGTGTGCAGCCTGTTTTCCCTTGCTTGCTTCTCTTCCCGTTCTCTTCCCTGTCTGTTGACGCCGGTGGCGAAGTGGGAGAAGCCAGCCGACGCTGTCGTGGCCCGATCTTCCGTAGACCGCCGAGTAAAGACCCTCCACGAGTGTCCCTCGTGCCGTAGATACGTCCGATATGTATTACGTCGTTATTACTGATGCTGCTACGTTGGCACACTTTGTCGAATTCGGTCGAGTCGTGAAGCGCGCGTTACGCTTCTCATATTGCCTTTTTCCCCTTGATTTTTCGATGCTGTATTTTTATATTGTTTTTATCTTTTCTTTTCTTTTTTTTTTCGGGTTCTCCTTAACTCTATTAGCGTCACTCGATCCCCGCGATAAAACGGTCCGTTCACGGTAAGCGCGTGGTCACAGTGATTGGTGGTGGTGGTTGTGGTGGTGGTCGGTGGTAGTCGTTTGTCGTCTTCCCGCCTCCCCCGTGTGTTTCATGTACGTGTGTGTTTCTTTTTCTGTTTTCTCTCGTGTATGTGTGTCCGCGCTCGTACGAGTTTTGAGTGGTGTGTGATGTCTCCGTCCAGTCCTCGTTAGTCGCACCCGTTACAGCCAGTACAGATGGGCGAAGAACCTTGCCATCCGCGCCGTTCACGCCGGAGTGTCCCCGAACGGCGAATTGGTCCTTATTACGGAATCCTTCGTTCTCTCCTCTTTCGTTCCCCTTTGATCTCTCACGCCGACGACTGCAATATTATTGCATATACCGTACTCGATCGCCGAGCCGTTTTACCGTTTCGCGCAGTTAGTGATTTGTGGTTGTTGGTCGAAGAAGAATTGGTCGAACGAGCCCTCAGTCGCTCCCGCGACGCTGCATGGCAATTGCGTTGCTCAGCCGTACAGTCTCGGCTCAATAAGGCTGGGAGAACTGTCCCCCGGCCTGCGACTGCCCGGACTGGTAGAAGCCGCTGCGGTCGCCCTGGTAAGTCGAGTCCTGCGACAGCAGGCCGTCCATCTGCGACTGGAATTCGCCCACGGCGAAGGAGTCCTGCGACAGCTCCGCCTGGCTGAGACCGGGTTGCGACAGGCTGAAGCCCGGCTGCGACATACCCTGCGTCGTGCCCTGAGTGAGCGGCAGACCCGGTTGGCTGTACGGCTGCGTGTTCTGCTCGGTCTGGCTGAGCTTGCCCATGCGCGGGCCCGATTTGTTCCTCGCCGTGCCGGCGGCGCCACGACGATTACGCTGGTTCTGCCGCGCCTGCACCGCCTGCTGGTGCTGATTGTAGAAGCGCGGCGGCACGTGCGCCATGTTCATGAACATGCCCACCGGCACGGGCACGTTGTTCATCGCCGCCTGCGCCCTCTCCGGGCTGATGTAGCTGATGGTGTCGTGGGTCCTGCTGAAGATGTCCAGCGGCACGTTCCTCTGGTAATACGGATTGTGGTTCTGCGCGCCATTCACTTGCCCGCTGCCCGAGCGGTCGTACACGGAGCCGGGGATCAGAGCCTCGCGCGCGTCGTACATGGAAGTGGACATGAAGTGGGAGCCCGGATTGGCCGCGTTCACGAGCTTCTTCGGCTTGGCGAACTGGATCATGGACTCCTTCAGATTGTTCAACGGGCCCTCGACCAGCACCTTCTGCTCCTTGTAGAAGTTCAGCAGATGGTTCCAGAGCGCTTGCTTCGACAGCACCTTGGGATTACCGACGATGATGATCCCGTATTTCGCGCGAGTCAGCGCCACGTTGAGCCGCCTGGGGTCGTTCAGGAACCCGATACCCTGATGCTCGTTGGATCGTACGCAGGACATGATGATGATGTCCTTCTCGCGCCCTTGAAAGGCGTCCACGCTCGCCACCTCGATCTCCTGGTAGAGCTTCGAATGCAGGGAGCCCTGGTACTGCATGTGCTGCACCAGGAAGGCCCGCTGGCCCTCGTACGGAGTGATCACGCCGATCTGCTCGGGCTTCACGCCGCAACGCAGGAATCGCGTGGTGATTTTCTCCACGTTGGAGGCTTCGGTGCGATTCAAATAGGACGTCCCGCTGCCCGCTATCTCTTCTTGGCCTTGTGTAACGTAGAAGAACATCGGCTTGTCCTGCACGGGCCACGGGAAGTCGATCTTCAGTAGCTTCCTCTCGTCGGCGCAGACGCCGTTCTGCAGGGAGCCCTCGTAGAAGAAGTTGGACGGGAACCGCGAAAGATCGGGGTGCATGCGGTACTGCACCTCCAGCCGAAACGGCCTAATGCCGAGCACCACCAGTCTCTCGAATAGCGACTGCGACAGGCCCGCCCTGGCGGCCTTCTTGCACATCACCACTGGGCCCAGCTGACAGTGATCTCCGACGAGGATCAGCTGCTTGGCTCCCAGGACCACCGGCACCATGCACTCCGGCTCGGTGGCCTGCATGCTCTCGTCGATGAGTATCGAGTGGAACTTGAGTCTGTGCAATCTCGGGTCTCCGGCGCCGACGCACGTGCAGCAGATCACGTCAGCAGCCTCGAGCAACTCTTTCTCCGCCGCTTTCTTCAAGAGCCTGTAGCGCTTCTCGTCGACGCTCGACAACTCACCCGTTTCGTCCTTCAGCTGCTGCAACTTCTGCAGCTCGGTGTTCGTCTCCATGTTCTTGATCTGATTGTGCAGCGCGAGGAAGCTCACCGGCGAGTCAATGGCCTCGCGCGACTTCGCGCACAATCGCACGACCTTCAGATTCGACTTGTGAATCTTCTCCGTCAGCTGGTCGACGGCGGTGTTGGAGGGCGCGCATACCAAAACCGGGCCGCCGTTCTGCTTCACCAACTGGTAAACGATGGTGGCGCTCGTAACGGTCTTGCCGGTGCCGGGCGGCCCTTGGATCAGAGACAAGGGCCGCTGCACCGCGTGCTTCACCGCGTACACCTGAGATCGGTTCAAATCCGGCAGATTCGGGGCGCTGAAGTGCTTAGGCAGGTGGCAGCGGAACAGAACTTCCTCCACCTCGTGGCCCAACAGCCGATGATATATGTAAGCCGACACGGATGAGTCATCCACGGCGAACTTGCGCAACGCTGATTGCATTCNAAAAAAAAAAAAAAAAAAAAAAAAAAAGAATAAAGACACTCTTATCGCGATAATTGCAGATAGAAAGCGATATGGATGGACAGTGGTTTTGTACGATTGTGCATTCTTACCGATCGAAGCTTGTGCTCTTCCAAATGAAGTCAACAACAAAGTTACTGTTGCACTCCGTCGGCGCTCCAGAATTGTTTTTAAGCTCGATCCCAACCTCTTCGCCGTAATTGTCGGGGATTTTAATCACATGACCGATTCCGGACCAAGGCTTATGAAGCTCCCCGAGATAACGAAGTCTCAGTTCGTCACCGTGCATCAATTTCATGTCGCCGTCAGTTTTAGCCAGCATAAAGTACGCGATAGTCTTTTTGTTCAGTCCGACGTCCCATCGTACTTCGATGTTCTCTTGGGTCTGAGATTCTTTCAGCCGCTTGTCATAATCGGCCTCTAATTTCACGAGCGGACCGAAAATATTCTGATACTGATATCCGTCCTCGTAGCGCAGCAAGACCTGCTGCGGCTCCTCGTCCACTCCGGGTTTCTCCAGATCTTGGAAAGTCGCGTCAACATTGTCCCGCCACAACTCCTCTAACTTGTTAATCTGCTGCGCAGAGATCTGTCTGGCTCTCAACTGTTCTTGTTCAGACGGGATCTTCACAAGCCAAGATAAAAAACTGCGATCTTCAATCAGAGGTTTCCATTGCTCCTGATCCCTGAATATTATTAAGAGTAATTAGTCAATATGTGTATATATCACGCGATGTATGTTGATATCTATGTGCATACAGGTATTATATTTAATGCTTCCTATAAATTCTTGTATAGAATTCTTCGCATAAAATAATATTTTATTTTTCGAATATACAACGTGTGTGTATGAAGATAGTTTGCTCTCACCAATTCATATCTTTCAAGGAACTCTGTGCTGCACATGGCTGTCGACAAAGCAGTACGACCACAGAATCAGCTTTAGCAGGAATAAAACCCAGTACAAAAACATTTCTCGTAGCGCAGTTGTAACATTCCAAGACAGTTTCTCCAAGAGGACCGTCCCTGTAATAATTAATATTATGAATTTTCAAACTAGTTACATATATATGTGCGCATATATAACGTAAAGCACGTAAAACATGACAGGTAAATCTCCAAAAATATTGACGACAAACAACTTTCATCAGGCAAAGTTAGTGTTTTAAGGTTTATATCCTTTGAATATATTTATTTGAATAATTTAGAGTGACTGTAGTCTTTGAATATACATTACAATTGTAGATATTCAAAAATACGTAGTTCTATTAGGAAAAATCTAATGACCTTGAAACATCCTTGAGGTACTCCCATAGAAAAAGATAAATGTATCTAAAAGGTACAACAATTCCCAGATTTTATGTGTATAATTTTGATTGATAAAATCTTTTTTATCAATATTTTTGAATATTTACTTGTCACATAAGAGCGCCCTACTTATATATATAATTTCAAATATAAGAAAAATTTTATCTACATATATATCTAATCTGTAATATGATCTATGATTTAATTTAAAATTAATGAAAATAAGTTTCGAAACATATTGTATAAATATAATAACATTAAATTTCAGGCAAGAATAAATGTCAGGCAAGAATATTACCTGTGCAAGGTGACTTCCTTGTGCTTAGCACGCACAAGATGATTAATAATATGCGATCCCGAAGTATTACCGCGTCCGTTGCAAAACCACTTACGGCAGACATTGCACATGACCACGCAAGAAGCTTCATGGATACCACAATATTTACAGGCATGCTCAGGTAAATCTCGATTATAGTAAGCCTCTTCTTCTTCTTCTTCAAATTGTAATTCTGCAAGACTCTGAGCAGCTCCAGTAATTTTCAAATCCAATGATGAACTGCCACTTGTACCATTTACCTGGGTAACAATAAAAAATATCCTAAGCTGATGCAATATACAAAAACAATATTACAATAACATAGCAGAGAAATACAAAATTATAAATAGAACGTAACAAATACAGAATTATTTTGATCTAAGAACAGATAAAATTCTACTCACTCAAGCCATAAGAACTGAAAAAGAACTGAAAAGTTAAAAAAACAGAAAAACTAATCAAGCAGAATACACACATAGCTCACACACATATACACACAAGTGAATATTTTAACTTGGCTCAACCTTAAATATAAACATCCACTATAATATCAATTCGCTTTCCGCATTGAAAACTAGAAACTCTTTATCGCTCTAAAAGCAGGAGAATAATTTGACAAGAATGGCGCATATGCACTTAACCTCGCTCACGCTAGTTCAAGGGAGACGTGCGACGGAACTCGGCGATCCTCCAGCGAGCTATCAAGGTCACGTCGGTGACTATCACACTCGCTCGTCGGAGGTTCGACACATATCGGAGGAAAGACGCGACGTTCCATCAGGACCGTTATAGAAAGGCGATAAGGTATCCAGTGGGCCGCGTTATCGTCGCGTATTCGTACATCGAGCATCATTAGCGAAAGTAGCACGGTGCGAGGTTAGGTTTGAGCGACTACGTGGCTGAGAGAAGGAACACCGGGAGCCTCTCCACGGTATATCCCGCACGACTGTCGCCGTCTTTGGACGAGCATACACTAGTGCCGAGATCCGCACACCAACCTGTACAGGCTGACTCGACTGCGTTTGTGTCGCATCGTGCTGCGAGGCCTGAGTCTGGCTCGGCGACGGTAAAGTGAAGTCCGTGAAGTCAAACTCGCTGCCCTGCGTGTCGGCGCCGATCAGATCCGCCTCCTCGGTGTCGAGGAACGTCAGGGTCTGGCTGCTGGGTCCGTACGCGTCCACGCTCATCCTGACACGGTCCGTCCCTCTTTGTCTATCTCCACCACCTTCGTCGCTGTTCCGCTCGACGTCCCTGCCGGGAATCAAGTCAGCAGTCCGGTGCGCTGCTCGTCGCGGCGCGTACGCACACGTTTCACCAGCGTGACAACGGGCCCGGTGGTGTGTTGCCGAATGAATGAATGAATGAATAAGCGAGTGAACGAACGGCCGAGCGACGCGAGCGCGTGATAACGTGAGCCGGTTTTAACGCACGGCCGAGCGAGTCTACGGACGGAGCACCGGTGATAAGACGGGTCACAGCGGGTTACACCTCCACACCGCGCACCTCGACGCCCTCGTACCCACGGGAAAACCGACACGAGTACACAAGATACCTCTCGCGAGAACGCTCGTCGTATGTTACGTCATCAGCTGATCGAGTCGGAATACGAGTACTGGGAACGGATGTCGCTCATAGAGTGGTTTTATGTTGGTAGGTAAGGAACGAGCCACGGTTTAGGGAGCGATTAGCGACCCTTGGATCTAATTGGTCGTGCCTCTGGGTCTAGCAACGTCTGAAGGTACATGCCAATCGGATCCTCGAATTGTTAAAACTGCGTTCGGGAACACCACATTGAGGTTGTAGACTGGTGTTTAGTTGGCCGATTGGGACTAAGAAGTAACGTTTCTTTATTGGTCTGTTCTTCATAGCTGAACTGGCTGCACTAGTTCAGGAAAATTACTCATGCCGAAGAGTGAGAATCTTGTACGTACGCTTCGTATGCTTCAATGCATGTGTAAATTTCTTACACTAGTGCAGCCATCTTATCTGTAAGGAACAGACCACGTGATTGGTCGATTAAATGCTACCCTACCTTCGGTGTGTATTCCCGAACGCAACCTTAAAAATGTCACTTTCCGCCCTAAGGAAAATTGCATGATTGCTGTCCAGACGTCATTTTGTATATTCGAATAGCATGACTCAACGACAAGGCGAGCAACTATTTGCCTTTTAAATAATTGTCTGAATTATTAAACGGGAAAAATGACGTTTGCAACATGAAACGTCAATTCACGTATGAAAAGGAGGATAAGTCGAGATATCGTCATTAAATATGCCATCGTCCTTTCGCTTTCGTAGATGGCGTTGAAACTGGTGACAGTGGCTTATCGCATAAGTCGGGCCCTCTGGACAACAGTGCGTTCGTCACACGATCGCTTGCGTTATTCGGAATAGTGTCCTGACAATCGAGTTGCTGTCAAACACGGTGTATAAAGGAGACGCTAGTGGACGCCATGATGGTAGGTGGAACCTGTTATCATTCGTTAGCCGGCGGTCTGTTCTCTCGACGCATTCGATCGGTGCCAAGTGCCGCGGTTCGCTCCTTATTAAATATATTTTATGCTCTCTAATTGGCGCTAAAATGTTGCAGGACGGAATATGTGACACTACCGACATTTTAAACAGCGTTCCTACCAAAAAGGTATTTATGGTATCCTTTTTTTTCCTCATTGCAAGTCCTCGTGCCACAGTCTTGTCTTCCGATTGATAACGCAGTATCCTATAATAATCGTGCAGCATACACCCTTGTCATATTGCGACGAATCTATTTTTTGTAGACAATCCACGCGGACACCATAGATCTCTCGGATAAGTCGCTGCAGGTGGATATTTCGGACGCCCTTAGCGAGAAGGATAAAGTGAAATTTACTGTACATACAAAAACTTCTCTACCTGAATTTCATAAACCCGACAATCTAGTTGTGAGACAACATGAAGAGTTTGTCTGGCTCCATGATAGATTCGAGGAAAATGAGGAATATGCTGGTTACATCGTATGTGAAATCTTGTTAAAAGTTCTTATATTCCTCTTATATATTTAATGTAGAGACTTAACTTTTTACACATAAACGATGATATTATAATAGATTCCACCATGTCCACCAAGACCAGATTTTGATGCATCGCGTGAGAAATTACAAAAGCTAGGGGAAGGTGAAGGAAATATGACACGCGAAGAATTTAACAAGATGAAGCAAGAATTAGAAGCGTGAGTCCCTTCTATGTTCTTTTTCATAAATTGTAATTTTGTACCTTTTTAATTATAAAGATATAGTAGAATCTAAATATGTTTTCATTATTTTACAGGGAATATCTAGCTACTTTCAAGAAAACTGTTGCTATGCACGAAATGTTTTTGACTAGGTTGGCACATCATCCAGTTTTTCGGAATGATCATAACCTAAGGGTATTCTTGGAGTATGATCAAGATCTTTGTGTACGAGGTAATCTTTTTATTATACGTTATGCAAAATATTGTACTTGTGAAATATAAAAATTAAGATAATTGTTGAATACATATCTGGTTTTTTATTGCAGGAAAGAATAAAATGGAAATGTTTGGTGGTTTAGTGAAGTCATTTTCTAAAACTACCGACGAATATTATCTGTCAGCTACAGTGAAGGATGTAAATGACTTCTTTGATCAAGAGATGACATTCCTTCAAACTTATCATCATAATTTAAAGGAAGCAACGACTCGTGCTGATCGTCAAACCGCTAAGCATAAAGATGTAGCGGATTCATACATAAAGATTTCCACTAACCTCTTGCAGTTAGCTACAACAGATACTGGAAAACTCGAAAGATTTTTAACTAAAATTGCTGAGACCTTCGAAAAGTTGAGGGTGAGAATACTTTTTAAAACTGTTTTTACGCACGTGCACGCGCGCGCACACACACATACACACACACACACAGACATAGAGAGAAAGAGAGAGATATTTTATTAAGTGAATTAAGTTAGCAACATTGAACAAAATATTACTTCTATTTACAATTTCTTTTTCTTTTCTTTTTATCTAGAAAGTAGAAGGACGTGTTGCATCAGATGAAGATTTGAAATTATCAGATACTCTTCGTTATTATATGAGGGATACAGCCGCAGCTAAAAGGCTTCTTTTTAGAAGATTAAAAGCTCTACATGCATATGAATCTGCGAACCGTGCCCTTGAAAAAGCTCGTGCCAAAAATAAGGATGTCCATGCAGTAAGTATATGCATTTTTTAACACTAGCAATATTAATCTTATTAAATCTAGCGATATTAAGCGTTATTATATAGTTACAAGTTCAGGCAGTGTACTAATATCCTCAGCTAAATAGTCATATTACAAAATAGCTCATAAAAATAAAGAAAAATAAAATGTGTAACATTTATCCTCTGAAAAATGATATCACACTATAACACGACTAAAAGTGGTATTGCAGTTATTATAATCAATTTGTAGTCTTTTGTGTAACCTCTAATCAGAACTTTAACTTTTCTTGCTTTACAAGGCACTGGAGGTTGCTGAGGTGTGTCATATGTTGTTTTTGTCATGCATATATTTTTTTTGTTGTAATGCTTAAGGAGTACTCGTTTTATTGTTCGCCTTTTTTAAGTACATAAGCTATCAAAATTACATCATAAAATTAAGATTTAGTCAGTATTGCGTAGATTGGAAGAACCATCTTAAGAATCTTATGATATTGACATGTGTGTGTTTGTGTATGCATAAGTTTATTACTTAAAATTAACGAGATTTTTATTTTATACCTGAAAAAAAATGTATTTCCAATAGATGTGTGTTTTATATATAAATGTATATAGTTGATATGCATATATAAGATATTTCGAGTTAAACGAAAAAATTGGTTTAAATCAATTGTTTAACAGAAAAATTATTATCAATATTGTATGCATGAATGTGACAGTCGCATGCACTCTTGAATATATTGTTATGATGATTTATACAACAATTCATGACATGGCTATAATGTTTTTACTGTAGGAACGCTGCTATAAATCTTGCTGATGGATATGTTGAAATATATATTGCATAATTGCATTTTTGAAGTTTTAGATAGAAATAAAATATATATATATAATTAATATTTCAAATATATTTTTATTAATCAAGGCGGAACAAGCACAAACCGAGGCATGTGAGAAATTCGAGCAAATGTCTGATAAGGGAAAGGAAGGTAAGTAAAAATAGATATATACGTCATTAACTTTTGGAGGTTGTACAGGCAATGTCATTCTGTGATCAAAGTAGAGGTGAAGAATAGAATGAAAGAAAATAATAAATACTATAATTTGTATTTTAAAAATATATAATTGCTGTTACCTATGTTAGAGAGAATGACGTTGAATGTTCAGAATTTAGGGCATTATTAATAACATTAGCTGATTTGTTTAGAATTGTTGGATTTCAAGACCAGACGAGTGGCAGCGTTTAAGAAGAATCTCATTGAACTAACCGAACTGGAGATAAAACATGCTAAAGTGAGTATATTTTTCTTATCCTTCGAATTGTACGCAATATTGCAATATATCACGGGTGTATTTATGTTATGTTCACAGTCGCACGCAGAATTGCTCAAGAAATGTTTATCTGTACTACGAGAAGAGTGATCTACTTTTCGGGTTGCCGTGGACAGACCTGTATGCATGCATATTGTGTGCAGATAACAGATTATTTAACATTATGATAATGTAATGTAATGCTACTGTAAAATACTATATATTTTTTGTTATCTAGATCTATCATGCTTTGGAAATAAAGTATTGTACTATAGCTGCAAAGTGACTCTGAAAAAAAAAGATAGATATTTGCTATGTTTGAGCTGTAAAAAGCTACGTAAGCGCTGCTATTGGTTCTGCTTGTTAGATATTAAGTAACTGCGTTTTTATAAGAGTCCGGATGATATATAATGATATATGTATTAGGAGAAATAATATGCATTTATATTGTAAAAAAAAGAAAATGAATTAGGTGTTATCGAGTCCCTTTGCAGCTTCAGATTAACAGCCCCTGTTATACGTATGAAATAAGGTTCTTTATATATAGAAGAGAGAGAGAGAGATATACATATATATATATATATATATATATAAATAAGAATATATCCATATTAGCATGTTATTACTATATTACTTAAGCTAAGAAGAACATTTTGTCAAGGAAGGATTGCGAGTATGAAAGCTCAGGATGATTAAAGTTAATATAAACAATTAGATTTTCATGTATAAACTTTCCAGATTTTTATGACGATACGTTGGTATATATTATTCTGACAAATAATTATTCGTAATAGCGTTCGCATTTTAAGATTAGGTGACGAAAATGCAGCAACTAAAGGGACCTTGAAACGAATTATAATAAAGTGCAATTATACTTTTCATCGTAGCGTTGTGGTGCAACGTCCGTGCTTTTACATTTTTCACACGTACTTTATTTCAGCCATTTCGGTTGCTTGACGCGCAGACTGAATCAAACGGTAAACCGTCTCCTTCGGTTTACGAAATGAGGCGTGAATTTCGCGCATATCAATCAAATACAATGGAAATTTTTCTCGTCCCGGAGGAATGTGAGTAACTTGCACGCGAATACTTTCGTAAGTTTTTATTGAATCGAATCGTTTTCTTTCCTATAATACATGATTGCAGACATATACTGAGAAATTCATTAAATTGCAAGTTTATCATTTAATCTTTTAAGAATTAATTAATTCGAAATTCACCGTAAATGTACCATACATTATCGTCTTATCTTAATGTTTCTTATAAGTATCCTATGAGTGCAGATAAACGCGCTGCGGCGCAGATAACACCGTATCCGTCGTTTATCGTCGGCTTCAATTAATTTAGTATTGTTACGCCGTACAGTGAATAACTCAGTAACGAACAGTAAGAATGACGCAATGGAAAACATTCCCGTTTGTCACGCAAAAGCTTGTCACGCTGAAATACGCCTTGCTCTTCCGGCACATTTGAGTCTCTATCACGTCCCTTTCATCCTTCCTTATTTTCCACTATCTCCATTTTCTCTATTTTTGTTTATCGATTTGTGCCCGAGCATGATGAATCATATATCGTGAATATTGACAATGGTTCGTATTCTGAATTACCTTTTATCGACGAAAGTATCTTAAACGTGGCTTCTCAGCCAATCAGGTAGTTCCTAAGCCAATTTTAAAGACGTCTTCTTCGATAAAAGAGAGTTCAGAATACGAGTCAATGTTTATGAACATTGATAAATACATTCTCGCGATATCGATTCAACAGTCAATCCCTCTCATCATCTGTGATTCGCCGTGAGCGAAGCTTGTGAGGTCCCCTTGTCGCATTTCGACCGCAGCTAATTACATTGAAAATTATCATTAACACATCGAATTCGAAATTCCAACTTAAGAGTGACGTCCATCAAATTCCGGTGAATTTAATCGACGATTTGAAATTGCCGTCAATCAAATATAACCTGCTCTGTTTTACACAGATAGAAATGATTAACTTTTCGATTATTGCTAAACGACAAGTTACATAACTGGGAATTGATGCTGACGATTCTTATTATTATTCACCGATTAGCTTGATCAGAGTTCGCTGAAAGTCACTCAAAATCTGTCAGGACGTTTGGCCACGGTTGTTTCCGGAATCAGCAATGAAACGGCGGCGCGCTCGGATAATTGGTTCTCCACGTGTCTTCGGTTCGTCCACGAGTTACGGCCTTTCAAATTTTCGCGCGCTCAGTGTACCCGCGAACGTATGTAAATAGGTGACGCCGCCGCCAGCTGGCGCTAGTTGACGCTGTGTACCTACGTGCGAACGTGTACGGGGTGAATGGCCGCGTCCTTGAGCGATCAGTGTACAGCGCGTAAGAGTGGGAGAAAGGCCGCGTTCCAAGAGAATACAATGTTGACGTATTACAGCGTTGGAATGCGGACCTGCTCCCACTTTCGGGAAGGAAGACGCGACAAGTGCCATCGCGAGCTTATTTGAGGGGCGGTTCAACGCTATCGTCAATATCTCCGCTTCCAGACGGCGTATCGACTTCAGACGGAGACCGTTGTGAAGCTGAGACCGCCGCACGTCCGGTATATGTACAGCCGTTCTTTTTCTTTAGGATTTATTGACGAAATAAGATTAGGTCGCGATAGAGCATGTTAGCTGCTTTTTGTGGAGGGGGAGGGGGGGATTAATCTATGGCGATTGAGGAAGCTCAGCCTGAATTGGCAATGTCGTAAAGCGTTTTTCGATTTCTATCGACCATAAATTGCGATTAAAGGAAAGAAACAACGACAAGAGTTTCTTCTCGATCTTTGTATTTATGGGAATTAATCGAAATTATTTTGCGAAACGTTTTATTGTGCGGAAAGAAGGCAGTATCGATTGCAGATATGTAGACGGAAAAAAATATATCTTTGTTTTGAGAAAATCCTTATTCTCAATAGAGATATACAGAAATGTGGAAATTGAATTGAGAAGATTTATGTAGAATATTGAAGTAAGATTACGCGCGCGTGCGCACAGCGTGTGTTAACACGTTTTAACACGTTGTCTGCCACGGAACTTTTCACGATTCTGGTCTAAGAAGCCAATTTGATTTAATCAAGTAATGAAGTGACGAGATAACTCGTAGTTGGCGTCCTGGGCAAATAAACAACCTACGAGATATCTCGTAGTTGGCAGTCAACGTGTTAAATAGATAAAGCTTGATTATATGAAGAAATTCTATATAGTTTTATTAAAAAGATTATATTCTCGTTATTTGTAAAAATAATTTTCATGAATCAAGAGAAGAAATATTGAATAGAAAAGGATAATATCTTCAAATCAAAAATACAATTTCTTTAAATCGAAATTAAATTATCTTTATTTGAACATATCTTACTCTTAGAAAAAATAGTTCATATAAATAAATTAAATTATTAAAAGCTGCTTGTACTTATAATATGAAACAATAATTATACACGTTGATTAAAATATATAAGTTGAATCGATATTAATTTTTTTCCGTGTATATATTATGCATATGTTGCGAATACTCGAAACTCTGAGATATCAGTCACAGGTTATTTGATCGTACAAAAGAAGTTGCAAAATAAAAAAAAACTGAGCATTTTGGAAACGATCGACTAATTCGCGGAGTTATGCCAATTGAGACTTTTCTATTTATTTTGGGCAAGTTTCATTAATCCCACTTTATATAAGTCTTTACTTACAATTTTGAAACCGCATTCACACATATACAAAAACTGTGGACGTGTATAAAACTTGTCTCATAAATATGGACTCGAAGATACCCGAGTAATTTTAATCTGCTTATAAAAGGGACTTGCTATTAAAACACGTGATTCGTGATTCTTATTAATATCTTTCTCCCCACGGATATCGACGTGTCATTAAAAAAAGTCTCATTTTACAATTTCTAATAGGAAGTGTGCGCTTTTTTCGAGACATGCTGTAAATACTTCATTCCTTCGTTAACCTCCAGAATTACCCAGACTTTTGACTTCTTATTTTTGACTAGTCATGTCAATCGAAGTTCTAAGAATAATTCGTTGCGAGCGCGTTGCTCGATCGGATTACCCGTCGGATATAATGCCAGAGATCCGTTAATAACAAAGCGACAGCTTTATTACGAGAGAATAGTAGATGAGACGATGAATTCGGCTCATTGTATGAATTTTTCGATTTTATTTCGCATTATCATTGAACTATATTCCTGCATGGCGGTGCAACGCGGAAAGGTCTCCCCGTTTCACAGAATTTATCGTTCTCACACAGTGCAAACACGCTCGGTTATCGGGGATGTACGATCGTTGTTAATTACACAGCAGGTAATTATCGATTTTCATTAATCAAGGAATTTCCGTACACCAGCTTATTGCGTCGAAAGTCGTTCGCGATGGTGAATTTTTCACGAGTAAGGGACGCCTAGCTTAAGTAGCCGGCGTCCGTAATAAAGTAACTTTTCCGTTTTATCAGGGTGAAACCGATGCTATGAAAGAGAAAGACGCGATGATTAAATCTGCGAATCGTGAACGTTTCGCAATTTCGTGAAAAACAATCGAGAGGAGTCCGATTCGTACGATTTCGTTCTACTCGTTAGTGGTGTGAACGCAAATACAATCTCGCGCATTTACTCGCGGGTTGCTTTTATTACGCGTGGCTTAAAAAATTGTTCAGTGGCACAAAAAGTTCATAAAACTGTCTTGCACTCGTTATTGAATATTTTGCGAAAAAAAATTTAGAATTTAATTTTAAATCTCCGACGCGCATCCCTCTCCCCGAATGACTCGACGCTTATCGTGAAAAATTATGACAGGCTGGAATCTCCGTTGGGTCGGGATTTTTATCAGATTTTTAAGGACCGCGTCGCTTCAAATCGCTCGGGGCTGTGCCGGAGTTATACTGAATTTAAGGCGTGCTAATACTTGCTATAACATCCGTCACGTGGCGGGAGACACGAACATTCGGCTGCCTGTCAGGCACCGGGACGCCGCTAGTAAACGTTTGGTTCAAGTGGTTTCAAAGTTTTATTAGCTGTCACGGCATGGAAACACTACTCTATTAATATCCGAGTAATTGAGAACGAAGTGTAGTCTTATAGAAATTACGCTCACGCTGCTCGCTGCGAACGAACCTGGGATAATCGACGATAGTTACGGTCTCCGTTACGTTATATATTTTGCATTTGTAGGTCGGTCTCCGTATATTATTCGCTTTTAAATTTTCACGTTGGTGTCAAGAGTCACGCTTCGCAGAGATAACGCGCTGCAAAGTCGTTGGCTAATAAAATTCCGACTGAATTTTAATTTTTTCCCCTACATTTCTGCCACTTTTTTCATCATATGTAATTTTCACTTTTATCGCCGTCAGCGTCAACTGGGACTTTTATCGTCGCCTATTTGTGCTAAATCGTAATTATTTAAATAGCACAATGTCGCCCACACTTTTAATTTATCGACATGCAATTGAGTTCGAGCGTGGAGCTCGAATTGTACGTTCCGAGTTTTGCGCGAGTATCGAAATACATTGGTAAGCTTTCAAAGGCGATCTATAAATCAATAAAGGCCGGTTAAATTTCTTTTAGATTTTAACGTTTGACGTTAGCCATGCATACTTAGATCCGTTTCTATCATCATGGTTTAAATCTAATTGACGATTAACTCAATGGAATTGAACGGAATCGCAGTGGCCAGTCTGAATCGGAAATTAGAAATTCGCCATTAGAAATTCTCGATGTCACTTTGTCTAGGGAATGGAACTGCGCTAATAGAATCTTCTATATGAATATGAATGCAGATGGTTATTTCGCCGTAGAAGACCATCGTATCGCGACGCATGGCGTAGCGTAGCGCGCGATTTCTCTTTGGTATTTTCTTCGCGAAAATACGCTATGAAGAATGCACAGACTCCAGACAGGGTGGTAATGTATATCTACCGGTTGCGGAAGATTTCGACCAGATTTATGATAACGGCATGCATCTGGGTCAGCCAATCAGTCTTCCGTCCGACCGCAATCCTGGGCTCTCGTTCGCACCTGCACTCTCGTTCGAATCTCAAATCGAATTCAAATCCGGTCAGCCTAACTGTCTACGATCACTAGAAACTCAAAATAGATTAGCTACGATAACGTCGTCGGCTATTCGAATGAGATCTGATCGTTGAATCACGGCGATAAGAATGTCGCTTTCCTCTTCGGACTCTCTTGGCGTTCGCCGGAGTCGCATTTTGTTATCACAGTCGCAATCGTCGCGTCGTATTTATCAATCGCAATGAGCTTCCCGTTTTTTATTTTATTTTGTAATCACACAGCAAGTACGTCGACGAAATTACACCGTTCTACCGTGCACGTGCACGGAAAAAAGTAATTTAAAGAGCAAATTTTTATGCTATCACAGTAAATAAATAGATACACAAAGTGTTTATTAAATACTATCCAATATTTCAGAATTGATTTTTGAAGTCATTTCATGAAAAAAAGTTCATATGAACATATACTTAAATCTTCATAAAATATTCTGCATAAAATATTCATGAAACAACGTAGAAAATCAACTCCTAAGATATAGAGGACAATACTTTTATTATGCAATATTCTTATGCAGTAAAAAATATTTTGTATTTGTGTTAAAATTGATCCTTATTAAGATATTTGTGTTAAATTTCTAACATCCATATATTAATTTAACATATTGTGTTTATGTTACTTTAGTATTTTCTGTTTAGACGATATTCAACATGTGTGAGTGTTAAAATAACATTTTCAAATGTTAAAATAACACATTCTATACTTCTCAATGTTGATTAATATATTATGGATATTAATTTTGTGTTAATTTTTGACATAATATTTATGTTACTTTTCAACATGTATTCAACTTGTGTTAAATTAACACAAACATTTGCGTGGATCGTTTGGGACATGTGAAATGTGTTAAATTTAACACGAAATTTTTTACCGTGTTTTATTACTTAAGAAATACCCTATATATTCATTTATTTGCTGCGATAGCATAAAGCTTGTTGTTTTTCTAAATTACTGCTTTCTGTGCGCGCTATTACACCATTTGTGCATTCTCTCGCCCACATTATTATTATCGTCGTGATCGTACCGTTGGCTGTATTTCATCATTTGCAACGTACGAATGTCATGCCGATTACGAATTTATTACGACTGATATCAATAATACATGTTCGTTCGAGAGAGATGCACAACGTTACACAGCAAGATCGAATTAAACGCAACGGGCAATTACGGCGAATTGGCTCGTCGCTCCGGGGGATTGCGCGCAACTTCACGCGGAAACAACGCCATTGAACCCTAAAGCGCGCGGGCAGCGTCGCGAAGTTGCTAATGAAGTTTCGCCCTCGAATAAATTGCGTTCCGCCTGGGCCCTGCCTTTTCGTGAAACGTCATCGAAAGGCCGCGTCAAATTCTTGCAGCGTCCGCCCGTCTGACACCGATGCATTTCCAACGTATAATTCACTCGTCTTACCGTTAAAAGTAACATCGTTAAAATAGCTCCGGCACCGTTAGCGCGCGACCTGCTTTTGCGCGAAACGAGCATGACATTTCTTTTCCACGCCAAATCCTATTTTCTCCTCGTCACTCTCTCTTTCTCTCTTTCACACTCGTCCTCTCTCCATTACGCTCCAACACGTTTCAATAATTCTACAATTTACGACGCGACACACGAAACGGTCGTGTAATTTTCGGCGAGCCAACACACTCGAATCCGTGTAACGTACGTATGGAAGAGCAGATTTGGTTTGAGGAAGAACACGGGATATTTCCTATGCAGCAGGTTGATAATATACCTAGGATAATATTAGAGACCAAGAGTGTATCGTGTGTCAAAAGAGCAACTAGGGCTGCGTTCCGATACTCATTGAAAGTACTGAAAATTTGTAGTATACGTAACTTGAACTATAAATTTTCAATACTGGCAGTGAACATCGTAACACAGTCTACGTATTGCTCTTTTGTTACACGATCAATTTGATTGTCCTTCGGACGGTGCTGCTTTTAATTAAACATTGTAACGCGAATCGTATTTTTATTAATTCGTCATATGTAATTCAATTTTCATCTTGTCGATTGAAATGACATTGGCACAGGATAATGAAGAGTGAAAATTAATTCCGCTAATGATTCTCTTATCGATAACGTCATCCGCATGCTTCAGTAAAGGAAAAGCATCAAATTAATTCATACATATGGTAAACTGACATACCCATGTTTCTTGGCGGTAAAATGCCGAATTATATCGGATAAAATATAAATTTCCTCTATTGTATATAATAATTGGAGCTGAAGTAGCAGCTGCAAGCTTTTGCAGTGCATTCGATTGTGTTATTAGCGTCGTTTGATTTTTCGTTGTGCTCAAGTTATTGTTGTACTACTTAACGGAGTTTAAAAAAATAAAATTAAAAATATCATGTAAGGATATATAACAATTATACGAAATAATGTAATTTCAGTGCTTTTTTAATTTTATTTTTTGGTAATTTCCTGTATTATAGGTGTGTCGGTTTTAGGGCCTAGTTTCTAGAAACATTAATCCTCAAAATTCTTGAAAAATAGTTATTTACAAGGAAATAAGTATATATTATATATTGGTAGATATATTATATTTTGGTAGAGAAGCGTTATTGGTTTGTATCCATGCACATAAATTTTAACTTTACACCTTCGAAACAGCTTTGAAGCCTAAAAATAAAACGGTGTGTCGGTTTTTGGTGCTTTTCCTCTATTTCCGTATTTCCGTCCACTTAACTATCGCAACGTTCCTCGCACGAGCGCACATAAGAATCAATAACATCTAACAAAGGATTAACGTTTCCGTCGACATGATTTTCGAGAGTGTCCAAAGGCCAAGCGGTCGCCGGACAATGCGCCTAAAGGGGACCGAGCGCTTCGAAAAAGAATGACGATATCGGCGCAAGAAGTGAGACGTAGGTTCCGAGAGTCTGGAGAACGCCCTCGATTTAATTCCGCGCGTTTGCGCTTTCTATCGATGTTTTTACAAGGCCGCTATTCCGCCCATTGTGACTCGTCGGACGACCAGGGGGCGAGAGGGAGGGAGGGCGGTGAAGGAAGGGGGAGAGAAAATCAGAGGGATGGAACGCGCGTGTGGAGGACCTCGCCGCCGGGGAACGAAATGAACCCCGTGTGTGTCGTGACCCTTTCTTACAGCGCTTTTTCCACGTTCCTTCACCCACCCACCACCACCACTACCGCTACCACCATCACCGCCGCCGAGCCAGATAACGACGGATACATAATACACGGGTGACTGCGCGCGATTCCACGGAATCCGCGGAAGCCATCTTCACGCTCCGCCGATCAAACGTTACTTCGCGCAGTTTTTTTTCTTTCCTTCTCTTGCTCGCTCCTTTTTTTCCTTCTTCTTCCTTCTCCGCCGCTTCCACCTCCTCGAAGCGCTCCTGTCGAGGAACGATTCCGATGCGCGCTGTCACCGGCCGTACCTGCTGCAAAGGGAACTCATTAAAGGCCCATTGTGCGGGGCGAGAGGCGGCTTGCGTCCGCGCGATCATTTTAGCAAAGATTCGCGAGCGAACGCTGAATCGCCGATAATTATTGCGCTCGTTCGGCCTCTTTGTGTACGCCCGCCCGACTGTTTTTACCGCGGGTCCAGCCGATCGAAACTCGGCGGATCGTAATCAAAGCCTCGGGTGTGTGTGTGTGTGTGTGTGTGTGGCTCGCCGGGAACGCAAAAATAGAAGAAATTATATCACGCGGGACGAGTAAGAGTATTGAGGATATTCGCGCCGCGAATTCGGATTTGAAATCACGAGGACGCTCTTCGCATCGCCGTGAAATCTCTCGTTTTACCGCGGTGCGCTAAAAATGCGATCGAAATTTTTCGAATTCGATGCTCTTTTCGCAAATGCGAAATTCTGAATTTGTGTATTTTTGCGGTCTGTTGCGTATGGCCCAGATAGAAGTGGTTCGCGCGTGTCGCATGCGTGTGATAGAATAGAGCGCGAGCTCGATCTGGCTAGGTGGAGTCATCGCGGCGCGATTTAAATCTTCGGCTCTGTCGCAGTTTTAGATGATATCGCATCTGACCCGGCTGATGTAGAATCTATATCCGTATTAGGGTCAATAAACATTCTGCTCCTCAATAAGGTCGCTAAACATTAAACTCACAGTTTTTTTTTTACTTTATGACCGCTTGCACCAATGGCTTCCATTATAAATAAATTTAAATTCAAATGAATTTTTTATTGAAGGAATAATATTAAATACAAATTGAGTTTGGCGGTTTCCACTTTCCTCCGAATAAAAATAAAAGGGAAATTAAATAATTGTTATCGCTAATTCATTATTTCTGTTCCGTGATCAATATTAATATTAATATCAATATTCCAATCTTTGGCAGAAACAATAATTTCCGTTACACATTCGAGCAAAAGTATCCACAAATCGGTGAGCTATTCTTCATTTAATTGCTCGTGTTCGTATCCTGATTCCATTGTAATTTTATTTTAGCACTAGAACAACACACAGACGCGCGCGCTATTTAACTAATTACTATTATACGAGAAAATCTCAGTTTGTGTAACTAAATAAGCACCAGACTACAATTCGTTGACGGAAAAATGATATCTTTGTTACTGTAGAAACGCGTAACCTACACGATGACAACTGCGAGTCGAAGTAAGCAACATTTCGAAACAGCCAATCAGCATCGTAGAAAATCAGCAACAATTAACCCTCTAACAGTAAGGTGAGGTCAGATTGACCAAACGATTTACTTTACAGCGTGCACGCGCTGTGTTTCTCTCCTCAAGGAAAGTTTCATATTATTAGTTACTTCTTTCACCTATTTTGCACATTAATTATATGATAAACGAATACAAGACGGAGTGAGAGGTCTAACTAATTTTCTTCGATATGTTGAAAATCTCCCTTGCCGTTAGAGGGTTGAACTTTTGATATGCCTTTTTTTTAGAGAGGATATTATTATACGAAAAAATTACAATTCGTGTAATTAAATAAGCACCAGGCTAAAATTTGTCAACGGGATTGTTGACGGGAAAATGATATATTTGTTACTGTCAAAATGCGTAACCTACGCGATGACAGCTGCGAGTCGAAGTAAGCAACGGCTCGCATCGAGATCGAGATTTCGAGATGACCAATCAATATCGCAAAAAACGGCAACAATTAAACCTCGGATATGCCTTTTTTATAGTGGATTAACAAATATATCGTGCACGCACACATACACACACACACACACACACACATACACGCCCACATGCGCATGCACGTGCAAATATATGCGCGAATCGAAATACCAGTCGATAACAGTGCGTAATGTTGCGGTAATAGGATTAATCCCGATGTAATCGCAGGCACGTACCGGCGACTTTTACGAGACGGGCGCAAACGAGATTTTGCGCGCCGGATTATTTCCATCGGCTACTCATTTTTAATTAAATTAATCGAGGAATCGGCGCGCTAATCCGTGGAATTCGCGTAGTCGCTTCAGCGTGACGGCTGCGCTATTGCAGAATTCCGTGAGGTTGGTAAATATTCGAGGAGCGCCGCATTGTTCTCATTACGGCGTATCGCGCCGCGCTATTCCGATAACTTCATCAGCCGGTATTCGACATCGAAATATCGTAACGGGAGGAATTTCGATTCGCGCGTAGATATAAATAAATATGCGCGTGTACAGTAACGATCGTCGGTCTTGGGGCGCCTGAAATCTCCGGGAAAGCACGACGGGGGACGCGAAAGCGACGAGAAGCGGGCGGACGCTTTATCGCCGCGTTTCTCGACAAAGTGAAAAAAAGCGCCGTGAAAAATTGCAATTTTATTAACTAAAACTGCGCTGTAATAATCTCCATAATTAATTTTTACCCATAGGTGGTTAGCGATCGTTTTCTTTGTACCGTCAAAGAAACCGGACCGCCCCTTTCCCTTCGCGGCGGAACTTTCGATCTTACGTCACGTAAGTTCTCTTGTGAAAATTGCACGTTATGAACGTGCTATTTTTGAAGATTATTTTTGTACGCAGACTTCTTTCTAAAAGCCCGCATATATCACATAAATAAGAATGTGATGGTAAAAATATTTCGAACAACAATTCTAATGACATTCAAAAGAAAGAGACAAAGAGAGAGAGTGAAAGAGAGGGAGAGAGAGAGAAAGAAGATCAGACATTCAACGATTAATTTTAAATATTCTTCACACAGTCTCTTACTAGAATATTGTGGTAGGACTCTCTTTACAGACTATCTGATATTTTGTCTTTCTTTGTTTCTTTTTACGTGATAGTGTAAAACTTGGTTTGATAATGTAACGTAAAAAGAAAAAAATCATGTCACACACATGTAACGCTAGTAGCGAACGTGTTAATCTCATGCATCTTATATGAAAAATATCGACCATATTTTGATTTGGATAGTCTATTCCTCGCGAACAATTTGCACAAATTCGTAACGACTGGCTGGTTTATAACAATAGATACAGAATGGGTCATGTACACGTATACATTCCCAAATGAAAATAAATACCCATATTTCGTATTTTAATCAGAAAGTATGAATAATTGAATATTCTTTACTCGGACTTTATTCTCTATTTCAATGGTTTAAAATTAGTGCTCAAAATACACTCATTTTTAACGGTATAGGTAGTGAAATAAATGCTACATATTAATAGAATTAATCAGTAGCACCGTAATTGGAATAAATTTTCTTGATTCAATAATAATATTATCGAAACTAATACGTCCATACATTGTTTCAATAACTCAAGTATTAGCTTCAGTGATATTACTGTCGAACGAGAAGATTCTCTCCAATTACGACACCGTCGAACAATTCTATTGATACAACAGCATATTTTCCTATGAACGTAGGATTATGCACAGCGATACTTTAGGATATATTACACGAACGAAAGTTGTCATGTATGTACACATACACACATACAGAAAAATACATATATACACAAATACAAAGAAATATTTGTTTTAAGTATTTCGTAAATTTATATATCTGCAAATATAACACAAATTCAGCATATCAGCTCTATTTAATATATATACTGAATCCTAGCAAAAATCTAGTACTTCAATCCCATATATTAAATTAAAACAAAAACCGAGCTGTTTATTTAAATTACTCCCGAATCTAACATTTTTTTATCCAGTTTTACAATATTCGAAAAAAAAAATTTGTTTTGAGTACGTGATGACGAGCTTTATTAAAATTTGTGATATGAGCATATTTTAAGACTATATTATATGAAGAAAATATTCTTTATTGAAGATAATGATTACTGTAAAGGAAGATAGGAAATTGAGTGTAACCGATTTTCTTAACGGTAGGACGATATTTTTCTGTGTGTACACACGCGAGTATTTCTTCGTGTGAAACGCGAGCGGTCATCTGCCTCCGGGAGATTACGTATTTATAATAACGAGTGGTGATCGTCGGGGCCGATCGGGGAGCTGTCGGAAGGGGCCGTGAGATTTGCTGAATTCGGTGACCGTTTTGTAATCCGATTGAATTTCAAATAACGCGTCTGATAAAGTCGCAATTTCGAATTTATCGTGACGAGGTGATGAAAAATCCCGAGGGCTATCAAAGAAAGCGAAGTTATCCGACTACGGTGGCGAATTCTTTGTAAGATCGTTTTGTGGGGCGCGCTGAAATGCGGTGAATTATATAGCGCTTGTGCTGGTCGATTGTAAGCGAGTGCGCTCGACGCGACTATTTCATACGGGGGGCACGCTCGTGAGACGTTTTGTGAGTGTCGTCGGGCGATTGTGTGCGCGGGGGATGAAATAATAAAAAGTCAACGAATACACGAGCAAATTCGCGAGATATCCGTGCGAATTATTTCCATTGCTCGTTCCGACAATACGTACTTGTCTAATAATGAATATATGCCGGCGCGCGATATGATATGACTCGTGTTCGAGAGTTCCGCGATATTCATGTAATGACGTTATTCAGAGGAGGATTTTTCCATCTTTTTCCCTCCGAGATAACTTCATTAAAATTTCAGATTTCACACAGAACGTAGATAGGAATTTCATGCGCGGCTTATACGGGCTTTCGTCCACGTATGCGTACGTGAGATCTATCCGTGCAACGCGCTCGAAATTACGTCGAAAAAGTACGGCTCATTAATAGGGGACCGTCTTACAGGTGTCAGGATTATTTACGCGCGTCGAAAACGGGAATAAATTTAGCGATCGTCGTTTCTCAGAGAAGACGAGCGCCGTGAAATATCATGCTCGGAAACGATACGAGTCATTAGGGTATGATTAATTGCGTCGTAAAACTATTAACCTCTCCGTGCGATCGATGCGAGTAAGGGCGCGGAGTATTATCTCGAGGAAAGCGACGAGGGCCCGTTGGAGTGGCCGACGAATGACCAACGAAACGACAAGCTCCGGAAAGAAAAAGCGAGTTGAAAATTCTCGCGAACGGCAACGATCGGAGGACCGTTCTCGCTCGGGGAACAACCGTTCGCGCTCTCTCGCTACGGGCGAAGCGGTTATGCAAATGTTAAAAAAAGCAATACGTACCTTTCCTAACTGTGAAATTCCAATTAGTGCCACACACCCAGCCTTAATTAGATCCTCGCAGCCGCAGGGTATTAGCGGGCGTACGCGCGATACACGCGTCGCCCTCGCCGATACTTCGACGGCGCGCGCTAAAATCCCCCGCCGTCGTGCCGCCAAGAAATACAAGTCCGACATGGAGACCTTTCTTTTTATCGCACAGTGTATTTTTGCTACAATAAATCTACCGTGATACAGATTGCATTGCACACAGACCGTGCTCAAAGATATAATATCGGCGACGCGACGTAACGTACGTAACTTTTTATCGGTTTAAAGTGTGTGTGATCTCAAGTATCGAGTCGACAAGGTTTCCGTTAAACGCGACCTCGTGCTTAAAGTAAACCTTAAAAATTTGCAGACTCGCTCGACTTTACTTCCGCGCGTCTCTGTACGTCTCGTATGTCTGTGTTTTCGCGCGTATGTGTATATGCGCGCGCGCGCGCACGTGTGTGTGTGTATACGTGTATGTTTCCTCGCTCACGTTTACTTTTACGCGACGAACCGCTGAGGCTTCTCAGCGCCTGACAGGAGTGTAACGCCGTTCGTTAACGATCGGAACGGCGTCGTTGCGCATTACCACACGTTTTCCGATTCCCACCCCCGAGCCTCCCTTGCGACGTCCTCACTGTGCATGCGGAAAGGGCGAGACGTTTCCGGGAGAGACGCTCCGGACTCGCGTGTCGCGCGTCTGAACAACGATGAACGCATTACGGTTACAAACGAAGAACGGAGAAAGGAGAGTTTGATTCCCGACACACAAAATATCCGTTTACGCTACGTTGTTTTCTTCCCCCCCCCCCCC